>NC_089582.1:145108558-145408558 GCF_019320115.1 Miscanthus floridulus
CCCAGAGAAGGTCTCGGTCGTGACCAACATGGGTCCAATCCGAGACCTCAAGAGAGTGCAGAGGCTTATGGGATGCCTCGTGGCCCTGAGCCGCTTCATCTCGCGCCTTGGCGAAAAAGGCTTACCTCTGTACCGTCTCTTGAGGAAATCCGAACGCTTTTCCTGGACCCCCGAGGCCAAAGAAGCCCTCACCAAGCTCAAGGCACTGCTCACCAACCCTCCCATCCTAGTACCACCGACCAAGGGCGAGGCTCTCTTACTCTACGTCGCCGCAACAACCCAAGTGGTCAGTGCGGCCGTAGTAGTTGAGAGGCAGGAAGAGGGGCATGCTCTACCCATCCAATGACCTGTTTACTTCATCAGCGAGGTGCTCTCCGAGACTAAGACACGCTACCCCCACATCCAGAAGCTGATCTACGCCATAGTCTTGGCTCGACGCAAGCTGCATCACTACTTTGAGTCCCACCCGGTGACCGTGGTGTCGTCTTTCCCTCTAGGAGAGATAATCCATAACCGGGAGGCCTCGGGTAGGATAGCTAAGTGGGCCGTGGAACTCATGGGGGAAGCCCTATCTTTCACGCCTCAAAAAGCAATTAAATCCCAGGTCTTGGCCGATTTCGTGGTGGAGTGGACCGATACCCAACCGCCACCTGCTCAAATCCAGGCGGAATGCTAGACCATGTACTTTGACGGGTCCCTAATGAAGACCGGGGCGGGCGCGGGTCTACTCTTCATCTCACCCCTCGGAGTGCACATGTGCTACATGATCCGGCTCCACTTCGCCACCTCCAACAACACAGACGAGTACGAAGCCCTCGTCAACGGCTTGCAGATCGCCATCGAACTTGGAGTGCGGTGTCTCGATGTACGAGGCGATTCGCAGCTCATCGTTGATCAAGTGATAAAGGTGTCAAACTGCCATGACCCCAAAATGGAGGCGTACTGCAAGTTGGTGCGTCGCCTAGAAGACAAGTTCGATGGCCTCGAGCTCAACCACATTGCGCGAAGATTCAATGAGGACGCAGATGAACTGGCAAAGATGGCGTCGGCGCGGGCTCTGGTCCCCCCGAACATCTTCGCCATAGACCTCCACAAGCCTTTCGTCGACTACGCCTCGGCGGCGGAAGAGGGCCCACTGGTCGAGCCCACCGCAGGGCCCGAGGCCCCCTCGGTCACCGAGACCCCTGTTGCCGAGCCCGAGGTCATGAAAATCAATGTGGAACCTCCTAAGGCCAACCAGGGCACGGACTGGCGAGTCTCGTTCCTTGATTGCCTCGTTCAAGGAGAGCTTCCTGCAGACAGGACCGAAGCCCAACGGCTTGTGCGATGAGCCACAACTTACGTCCTCAGCAACGGCGAGTTGTACAGGCGAAGCCCATCTGGCGTCCTCCAACAGTGCATCACCATCGAGGCAGGCCAAGCCCTACTTTGGGACTTGCACGTGGGAGCCTACGGGCACCATGCAGCGCCTCGGGCGCTCGTCGGAAACGCCTTCCGCTAAGGGTTCTACTGGCCAACGACGGTTGCCGATGCCACCAAGCTGGTACGCTCCTACGAGGGATGTCAGTACTATGCGTGGCAAACACACCTCCCGGCCCAAGCCCTCCAAACCATCCCCAGTACATGGCCATTCACCGTATGGGGGCTGGACATGGTTGGGCCTCTGCAGAAGGCCCCCAGGGGCTATACCCATTTGCTGGTAGCGATCGACAAGTTTTCCAAATGGATCGAGGCTCGTCCGATCACTCGAATCAAATTCGAGCAAGCGGTTCTGTTCTTCACTGATATCATCCATAGGTTCGGAGTTCCAAACACCATCATCATCGACAATGGGACACAATTCACCGGCCACAAGTTCCTGACGTTCTGCGACGACCACCACATCCGTGTGGCTTGGTCGGCCGTAGGACACCCTAGGACAAACGGCCAAGTAGAACGTGCCAACGGCATGATCCTATAAGGCCTCAAGCCAAGAATATACAACTGGTTGAAAAAATTTGGCAAGAAATGGCTTGCCGAACTCCTGTCGGTCATCTGGAGCCTGAGGAACACTCCGAGCCGAGCCACGGGGTTCACACCGTTCTTCCTGGTCTATGGAGCCGAGGCCATCCTCCCCACTGACTTGGAGTACGGTTCCCCAAGGCTACAGGCCTACAACGAGCAAAGCAACCGCACTGCCCGCGAGGACGCCCTCGACCAACTGGAGGAAGCCCGAGACGTTGCGCTGCTACATTCGGCCAAGTAATAGCAAGCCCTACGACGCTATCAAGCCCAGCGCATTCGAAGCCGAGACCTGAAGGTGGGCGACCTGGTGCTGAGGCTGAGGTAGAGCAACAAGGGCCGCCACAAGCTGACCCCGCCATGGGAAGGGCCATACATCATCGCCCAAGTGCTAAAGCCCGGGACCTACAAGCTAGCCAACGAGAAGGGCGAAATCCTCACCAACGCTTGGAACATAGAACAACTACGTTGTTTCTACCCTTAAATTCCCAAGCATTGTATACATTGTTTCTCGAAATACATTAAAGAAGCATTCTTTAGTTGTTCTAATTTTTTGAGAATCCCCCCCCCCATCGACGGGGGATCGACGTTACGATAACGCTATAAGGGAGACTCGGCTCTGCCTCCACAGAACCGAGCCTCCCTCGGGGGCTAGAAGGGGGGGAACCCCCCTAAGTCCCAAGCACCATTTTTCAATCATTTTTTGAATAAATTCCTACGCCAAACTCTCTGGCATGTTCTAACAAATTGATTGTAAAAAACCTAAGGACCAAAAGTCTGTCTCAGGGCCAAAAGGCTGGCCGAGCTGCGAGAACAGCCAACGCCTCCAGGCTACGGCAACTCGCTCACCACCTTTTACCCGAGGGGCAGCTTAGGCTCTGAGGAAGTTTTCTACAAATGATATGTTCAGAGGCGAGACAGAGGGCAGAGGCTCGGAAATACAATAAAACGATTAAAAAGCGTATACACATAAGTACTTTATAAAGGCCTCAATGGCCACAAACATCACGGTATGATAATAATCCCAATCTATTTACATGGCCCCTTTGGCCCAGGTCAAGGCTTAGGGTCTCCTGCATCGGTGGACGGCGAGGGAGGAACCATCTCCTCTTCGAACAGCTTAGCCAGTGTCGTGTCGGGGCCCTCAGCCGCCTCCATTAGCCTCGTGACCTCCTCATCGGCCTCCTCATCATCCTCAGCCAAGACATAACCGTCACTAACAGCCTCGAGGTTGACGCCGGCGTAGTGCGAGGAGACGATGGCCAGGGCGCGCTTGACACCTGTGTGCAACGCCTCCCAGAGTCGCTGGCACGCTTGGCCGCTCAACGCAGTCAAGCGGCTCCTAAGGGAGCTGCCCGACTCAACCCCCTCAACCTCTAGGGCCTCGCAGACGGTACGGGCAGCGCTCTGCAGCGCGTTGTGCTCCTCGATCTCGGCCTCGAGCACCGCCTGCACTACGACAGAGGCCTCAGCTGCCCAGGAGACCTCCTTCTCTAACCCTACGCCAAAACAAGCAGGATGGGGTTAAGCGCAAAAGAAAATAAGCCAAATAGGGACGAAGGCCTACGGGACTCACCCTCGGTCTTCTCTTTCCAGCGCTGGACTTCGACCCGAGAGGCCTCGACTTTCTCTTTCTAGCGCTGGACCTCGACCTGAGAGGCCTTGGCCGCCCTAGAAGCCTCCTTCTCCAGTTCTACACCACATCGGGGAGTTAGGGGTCGAACGCAAGAAAAAGAAATAAAACAAGGGGAACAGGACTCACCCTCGGCCTTCCCCTTCCAAACTAAAGCCTCGGCCTGGGAGGCCTCGGCCACCTTGCGGGCCTCTGCTAGGGCGCCTTTCACCTGTAGGTGTGCGCCCTGCTCTGCCCCTAGCTGCCCAGTGATGGCCTTGGCAGAGGCCGTCGCTTCTTCAGCCCGGGACCTGAAGGAGTCCCGCTCACCAGCCACTCGGGTCAGCTCCTCCTCCAGCTCCTTGATCCGCGCCGCCAAAGGGGAGGCCTGCTCCTGAGCCATGGCCACCTCGGCCTTCATATCAGCACAGCGTAGGCAGAGATCCTCCACCTCCATGCTTCGCGCCAACAGAAGCTCGTTGGCATTGGCGAGCAAGTCCTTCTGCTATTGGAGCTGGTCCCAGACATCCCTCTCTCGCCGGAGGAACAACGACTTCTCGAGGGACCGGGCCTCGAGCTCCTGGATAGGCAGAACGGACGTCAAGCACTGCAAGAAGACTCGGGAAAAAGACGACACCGCATGAGAAAACGCCGAGGCCACGCTCATGGAAGGACACGAAGCCCATGACATAGCCATCGTGTGGCCTCGGCTCTAGCTCACTCCCCGGAGCAATCCACTCCGCCCTGTTGGGGTTGGTGATCGGGTGGAGGAGACCATCGTCGACGAGCGACTACAGTGTCTCCTCTGACACGTCAGATGGACCCCAAGGATCTACCCGGAGGACAACAGCGTCGCCAGCCACGAGTGCAGTGGAGAACGCGACTACGACGGTAACACATGCTCTCTCTCTCTCTCTCTCTCTTCCTCACCCTTCTCCCTTCCTCTCCTCGGCGCTCTCTGTTTTTAGCAATGGCTCGAAGGTAGAAAAGGCAAATGCAGGCAAGGTAAGGAGGAAAGGGGCGAGACTCATCGCGTATTTATGCAGGAAGGGGGGCGAAATGGATGGGCGACAAAATCGAGGAAGTTTCCCTTAGATCTGGCGCAGTTAATCCGGATCCAATTAAACCGCCCACGCGTCCACCTTTTCCTTATTAAATGCACGCACAGTAATGTCCCATCCACTGACATCGCATCGCATCCAACCGCAGTGACAGCAGGCACCGTTCCATCTCCCCAAGAAACCGCCTCAAAAGGCGCACCTACCGATTGTCAGCCGATGGGAAGGGAATATTCCCCACCCGATTCCTTTTAGGCTAAGGAACTAGGCGCCGAGCCCGCTATGGTCAAGGGGTTCGAAGGCTAGGCCCCCGAGGGTCTCGATAGCTGCCCTAGGACAACAGAGTCAGGGATGACTATGGGCGAGCCCGTACATGGCCGAGGCCCAAGCAGGCGACTGCTTGGGATGCCCTAAGTCATGTCCGAGACCGGCATGGAGGTCTCTGAATGGGATCCCACCATAGGGAGGCATCGAGCCCCTGGGGCCAATCGAACGGCCCTAGGACCCACTAGAGAAGCCCTCTGGTACTTTTGGAGTACGTCCCTAGACCACCAGCCGACCCATATCGAATGGGACACGGGCCTCCACTCGGACTTACCCAATAACAGCTCACCGAAAGTGTCATCGCTCGTGCCCACCGAGGGTAGCCTAGCATATTCCACCCCTCCTTCCGAGCAAAAAGGATGCGCGAGGGTCGCACAAAAAAGACAGGGAAACTCCTGATCGCCCTCTCGCTCTGTGCGGAGGCTCGGGGGCTCTTCCTGCAACCAAGCCAAGACCCAGCGACCTAGGCTCGCACTCGAGGGCTCAGCACACAACCCCTCCTTCCGAGCGAAAAGGATGCGCGAGGGTCGCACAAAAAAGATAGGAAAACTCCTGATCGCCCTCTCGCTCCGTGCGGAGGCTCGGGGGCTCTTCCTGCAACCAAGCCAAGACCCAGTGACCTAGGCTCGCACTCGAGGGCTCAGCAAACGAACCCTCCTTCTGAATGAAAAGGATGCACGAGGGTCACACTTCCAGCAACCAGGTCGAAGACAAGCAACCTGAACTCGCACTCGGGGGCTCGGCAAAATGTGATAAAGGACATCGAGCCCGTTATGGTCTAGGGGTTTGAAGGCTGGGCCCCTGAGGGTTTCGACAGCCGCCCCAGGACAACAGAGTCAGGGATGACTATGGGCAAGCCCATACGTGGCCGAGGCCCAAGCAGGCGACTGTTTGGGATGCCCTAAGTCGTGTCCGAGACCGGCAGGGAGGTCTCTGAATGGGATCCCACCGTAGGGAGGCATCGAGCCTCCGAGGCCAATCGAAGGCCCTGGGACTCACTAGAGAAGCCCTCTAGTACTTTTGGAGTGTGTCCCTGGACCACCAGCCGACCCCTATCGAATGGGGCACGGGCCTCTACTCGGACTTACCCGATAACAGCTCACTGGAGGTGTCACTGCTCGTGCCCACTGAGGGTAGCCTGGCATACTCCACCCCTCCCTCCGAATGAAAAGGATGCGTGAGGGCCGCCCAAAAAAGATAGGGAAACTCCTGACTGCCCTCTCGCTCCGTACAAAGGCTCGGGGGCTCTTCCTGCAACTAAGCCAAGGCCCAGCGACCCGACCTCGCACTCATGGGCCCGACAAACGCGATAAAACTCCTCACTCAATAGGGAAAAAGCCCCTGGAGGAGTAAATCCACTCCTCTAGGGCCTCGGGGGCTACACCCGGTGGGTGCGCTCGTGCACATCCACCGGAACGACAAGTACAAAACACAATCCCGATAGGAGTTGCTGCGAGCCAAGTCTCGATAAAAGCCTCAGGGAGAGTGCTCGCACTCCCCCCAAGGCTCAGGGGCTACTGTCAGATACCATAAAAAGAGGTACCCTAAGCAAGAACCAAAAAAATTGCTTAGACCTTGTAAATATCGAAGCCAAGTGACAACCGCGAGGCCTCAGCTGATTCTCCGATTCGCCCGAGGCCCCGCGCCGCACAGCCTCTACGCGAGGTGCCGACTCTTCTCCTTGCCGAGGCCCCCTCGCCTGAGGCCCCAACCCGCAAGGCCTTGGACGAGGTACTGATTCTTCGCCTCGCCCGAGGCCCCGCCCGTAAGGCCTCGGACGAAGTACCGATTCTCCGCCTCGCTCGAGGCCGGCTCGACAACTACCCGTCACCGCTGCCTTGACCGACTTCTCTGACAAAACGTCACGTCCAATTAACGCGTCCAACCACTCCCACAACGTCAGCCGCGCGTCGGCACAGTACAGCGAAGTGGCCGACGGGACGAGAGTCACATCAACGCCATGCAGTCAGGGACAATGCGAGGCAGGGGTTACCGGCCACTGTGCTCGGCACTGTGCCCCCTGCTGATGCTCGTACTGAACTATGCTACCTAACTCCTGCTCCAAGGACAGCGCGGCGTAGAGAGTCAGGTCTGGGTCCCTGTAGCCTCGAAATTAGTGTACAGGACCAACTGCTCCCTCCGAGCCTCGGCAATCCACTTCAGGGTCTCGGCAGCCTCAGGATTCGCGCCCGCTGAGCCCCCCACGATGGCTCGGCCTCGGCACCAACTGAGTCTCGGCTCTTTACGCTGTCGACACACAGCGACCGACACGTCATCTGCAGTACGCATCGTACCCTGCGCCAAGCTGCACCCACGTCACACATAGGGCCAAACCCCTGTATCCTCAGAGTCAGCACACTCGCGCCATCGCATCAGCCCGGCCTCAGCACTCCACGCCGGTCAAACATACAGCAACCGGTACGCCTCTCGCAGGAGAAGACGCGCCTGCCACCATAGGAGCTCCCACGTCTCACAGGACCAGGCGTGACCAGCACGTCGCTCTAGTGCACCAAGGACAAGACCGCTCCATCGACCATGCCGCCACAGTGACAAGCTATAGGGCTTGGCACGCCGCCTCTGCTCACAAAACGCCACGTAGCAATCCATGTACCATCCCCGTGCCTTCCTTCGACTATAAAAGGGAGTGACCGGGGTCGCTTCTAGATAGAGGGAGAACAGATCGAGGACCACGCTCGCACACACGCGCAAGCAACACTCTGTAACACACGCTCTTCCTCACTGCGAGAGATCAACATCTCAAGCAACCCACGCCGCTCCACGCTGAGACCTGGAACTAACTCCCTCTCTCGCCCTGCTTGTAAACCCCTACTACAAGCACCTCGGTGCAAGGAATACAGGATCGCTCTCTCGGACTGGACGTAGGGCACCTATTGCCTGAACCAGTATAAACCTTGTGTCTCTTTGCATCACCATTCGGGATTAGAGGCACGCAGTTCAAATTCACTAGTTGGTTGAGGACCCCCGGTCCAAAACACCGATAAATACTATGCTAAAATACTAAATGGATATTTATCGTACTAATATTCTAGAATAGTCACACTAATATTCTAGAAAAGTGCTATGCTAAAGTACTAAATAGATATTTATCGTACTAATATCCTCGAACAATGTAATTTTAGAACAAATTTATTGAAAAAATATAAATATTTATCGTACTAAATAGATATAATTAGATTCGTCACTAGAGTACCTATATATAGTATATAGGTACTTTCCCTCATGGTATTAATAAATACTCTAAGCCTAAGTATTCCTCGATAACCCATAGCGTACAAGTACTATGAGGGAAAGTACCTATATAGATCAAATTTTAGGCACTTTGAATAAAGAATGCACCTAGAATTCGATTCCTTTTAGGCAGAATTAGTACAAAAAACAATTGTCGCTATGGTTAATGTGCCGGTCAAACTTTTTTTAAGTTCGACTGGGTTTATAAAAAACATTAGCAACATTTGCATCTCCAATTAAGTTTATTATGAAAATATATTCAATGATCTATCTAATAATACTAATTATGTACTATAAGTATTAATATATTTTTATTTATATTTGGTCAAAGTTAAAAATATTTGACTTTTCAGGAAGTAAGAACGACACTTATTTTAGTACGAAGGGAGTACACCCACAACACCAAAATAAATGCATATCGCATACTCCTAGAAGTCAAACAAACTTAACTTTGACCAAATCTACATAAAAATACTAAGATTTATAATATCAATAATTATCATTAGATTAATCATATCATATCATATATTTTTATACTAATCCTATTTAGATGTACAAATTTTAATATTATTTTCTATAAATCTAGTTGAACTTGAGAGTTGTTTGACTTCTAGAAGTGCGCGATGTATACTTATTTTGGAACAGAGGGGGGAGTAGAATGAGCTCATGGATGGTACTGGTGTGATGTTCTTAATACTCCCTCTATCCTAAAATAAGTGTCGTTATAGTTTTCGTGCCGGTCAAACTTTTTTAAGTTCGACTAGGTTTATAAAAAATATAAGGAACATTTGCATCTCCAATTAAATTTGTTATGAAAATAGATTCAGTGATATAATGATACTAATTATGTACTATAATTATTAATATTTTCTTATATATATTTGGCAAAAGTTAAAAATATTTGACTACTCGGAAAGCGCGAACGACACTTATTTTGGGACGATGGGAGTACACCCACAGTACCAAAATGAATGCATATTTCATACTTCTAGGAGTCAAACAAACTTAAGTTTGTTCAAATCTACATAAAAAATACTAAGATTTATAATATCAAATATTATGATTTGATTAATCATATCATATATTTTTAAACTAATCCTATTTAGAAGTACAAATATAGATAATTATCTTTCTATAAATCTAGTTAAACTTGAGATTTGTTTGACTTCTCGATGCGTGATGTGTACTTATTTTGGAACAGATGGAGTACAATGAGCTCATGGATGGTACTAATGTGATGTTCTAAAATACTCCATCTGTCCTAAAATAAGTGTCGCTATGGTTTTCATGATGGTCATTTTTTTTAAGTTCGACTAGGTTTATAAAAAAATTAGCAACATTTCTATCTCCAATTAAGTTTGTTATAAAAATAGATTCAATGATCTATCTAATGGTACTAATTATGTACTATAACTATTAATATTTTATTATATATATTTTGTCAAAGTTAATAACAAATTGGATGTACCAAAAAAAGTAATGAGGCGAAATACATATAGAACATGCACAAAAATAATAAGCATAGAATGGTAAATACTCATCAGCAGTCCGAGAAACATGAGTATAAAAGATTGCTAATTAGAAGGCCAACGGATACGAGAATAAATTTCTTAGATGCCTAAAGGCAATCAATTAGGACTACCAATTTCTGCATTAGGTACAAAGTAGCTGCAAAAGTAGTTGTACGACCAATAGGAGATGCCTAAAGGCAGTCCGAGTGAATTCTACTCCCGTTGTTTCCAAAATCATAGATAAAAGGTACAAAGTTGTTGTATGACATCATGGACTATTCTATATATATAAAAAGGTATTGAGTAGCTGTATGGCCTAAGCAGATGATGTATGACATCGTGTTCAGCATTTACCCATGGCTGACTTGTACTAAGTAGCTACTACTTCGTCTCTTCCAAATCATAAATCGTTTTGACTTTTTTAGATACATCAAAGTTTTTATTTAAACATAACGTATATCTAAATACATATTTAAACACTTTGATATAAAAAAAGCCAAAACGACTTCTAATCATCGTGTTCCACCGTTTCCCTCTAGTTGACCTGCACCATTTCCCTCTAGTTGACTTGTCACAATGTAGTTTTTTAATGTACCTATCTGGCCACCTATAGGGGATGGTAATGTACGGAGTACTGTCTGCTGACCTACAAGGAATGATACTGATGTGATGTTAGCAATATTTGTATCTCCAAATGATTTTATTATGAAAATAGATTCAATAATCTATTTAATGATACTAATTATATACTATAGCCCTGTTCGCTTGTCTTATGAGCCGCAGTAAAGGAACAATATTTTTCTCTCACAACAAATCAGCGAACAATACTTTTAGCCATGACTTTTCAGTGAAGCGAATAGGGCCTATAAATATTAATGTTTTCTTATATATATTTGTTCAAAATTTAAAATCTTTAACTTTTTAAAAAAACGAGAATGACACTTATTTTGTGAAGGAAATTTGGGCTCTAGCCACTATATTTTGACTTTTTTTATGCTGAGAAATTTTGTTGATAGAGTAGGGCTGCAGCCTGCAGCAGTACCACCAGCACTACTCTGTCGAGTAGTAGTCAGTAGAGGCAAAACAGGGTTATGGATAGTACTGATGTGATGTTTTAAAGAATGGACGTATAAATACTCAATTCGTTTTAAAATATTTATGACAAGATAATTAAATAAAAAAATATAATTAACGTGTGCTAAGCATCATTTTAAAAACATTAGGAGTATATTAAATCAAAATAATTTGTATCTCAAGTATGAACATATGACAACTAACAACATATGACAAGTATGGTGGGTGAGGGATGGGAGAATAGCAGTGAAAGAGTACAATGGACACCAGGAGAGAGCGTCCAGTAGGACATCAAAGCTAATATTTTGACACGTAACTATTACAATACCTGCAAATAGCCTATGAACATCCATAAAGAAACATCCTCCCACAGTACAATAGTACGTCCACTTTAGCACTACTGGATTGGAAGCAGCAACTCCAATACACTTTTAGTCAAGCCAGAGCTGCACAGCATTGCGGAGGTGAAATGATTATTTACTCATGTACTTTCCAGCTGGACAATTCCTCGGCCCTCCCCCTTCGTGCCTTAGCTTCAGCTTTTTTAAAATTTCCTGTCGATTTGTTTCAGAGTTAATATAATACACGCCTTCGTGCCTTAGTTCCAGCTTTGTTCCAATCAGAAGCAGCAACCGTGAGAAATAAAGGACATCATATATATGATAGTAATCAGCAAAAACAAAGAGGCAAATAAATACTCCTGAATAGTATGAGAGTATCAGTAAGGATTAGCAGCCTGTTTGTTTGGTCATAAACGATCATGATGGATTATAAGCCAGAACAGTATTTTTCTCTCACAACAAACCAGCCAGCAGTAATAATCCACGATCGTTTCAGCCGAAATGAACATGCTGTAGTTCTTTCAGCCAGTGAAACTAACGAGATCCAGAAGTAGGAATGCCACCCTGAACCAACAAATTGTAGGTTATCGTTGTAAGTCCTAAAAATACAGGTACTACTAGGCAAACAAATTGAGATCAAATAAATGACCGACTTCAAAAACTTAGCTAGAGGCCCATTCACAGAATGGTTAAAATATTAAGAGCAAGCATTACGAACAAAAGAAGGAAATGTTAGCTAGCATTTGCCTTCTTTTTATAATTAGCTCAAGTTCTCAACTTGTACAACATGCATATCTCACATTCATGGCAGATTTGAACAGACGATATTTTTGGATTTATTTTAGAAAAATTCTTTGCCCACAAATTAGACATACTAGGGTGCACCCCGCGCTTCGCTGCGGGCAAGGGGTGAAGAATGATTTGACTGCTATAATATTGAATAAGCCATATCTAAAAAACTTATTATGTTTCAAGGTATGTAAAAAAAAGATGCATCCACCTATATAAGAAAACATGTCCAACGTACCTGACAGTTGGTATAAAGTGACATACTGAGATTTGGAGTTGTACAAAGAAAAAGGCCAATTCTTACATGGGCGATAGTTTGCTCAACCTATAACAGAATCGACATGGCTTCCAAATCTCGAATTCTAGGAAACTGTTGCATAACTGTATCAGAGGTAAGGCAAGAAGTGGCTTTCTCATGTTGCAGGAAAACCATTCCTTCTTTCGTCTCATCAGTTTAGTGCCTGCATTGGGTGAAATTTTTCATTCAATGAAGAGCTTGCTGCGTACCGCAGCACACTTTTAGAAGGCACCAGTCCTGTCACTTGGTGAGGTAATGAATGTTCATGCCACTGCAAAGGAAAATGAACCTGAAATTTTAGATAAGTCAGTTACCCTACCCTATGTGATTGAGTAATACTGGCAGCAACAAACATCACTCTATGGTGAGAAAATGAACCTGAAATTTTAGAAATCTTGAGCTGAAGAAATCAGATCACAAGGCTGCAAGGAAAAAAATCAGATTAACTTCCTATACCGCTATAAAGTTGGAGTTAATTGGTATTTTGAGCAATCGCATGTAGCTTGCAGGGAAAAAACTACACGTAAGATGATGGTTGGGACCTCAAACCTCAGAGTAAATGCGAGAACAAAATAGAGTTCAATTAAAAAAGGGACTGCATGGAAGTCATACAGCATACATGATGTCCCGTTAAAGCGACAGGCATAAAATTATAACAAACTGAAATGCAAAATAACCTTTGATCTGAAATTAGAATAAACCACAATGCATAATGTTAATTTGAAATCCAGCAGATATTCCTTATGATAAGTAGACAATGTGCGTATAATTTAAAAGGTTTACATGTGAAATCTAAGTAGCTTGGTAAGTGGGTCTGGAGTTGAGGTCACTATACCTGCCTATTTCATCTCTCTGTAATAAGCCTTACAAAAAGCATTGGTGTGCTGACTATAGAGAACATGCGTATCACAAGTTCATAGAATGTAATCATCTATCCAATGGACACGGACATATATGTATATCTTCACATCAGAAGCTCAACGTGGCTGGAGGCACGAAGCAGGCAGTTATGAAGCCACTGAGTGTTGCTAGGTTTGTTATAGGAATAGAGAAATTACAGAAACAACAAAATGGAATTGCACTTAATAGAAATAAAAGCAGACCATGAATGAATTGAACTTTCTAAGATGCGTCCAAGGAAAATTGAGACATTCAGGTTCGATCTCAAACCCGGGCACTGTCAGACAATTGATCTAAGCAGTTTGTTATAGGAATAGGGAAATTACAGAAACAACAAAATGGAATTGCACTGAAAAAGAAATAAAAGTAGACCATGAATGAATTGAACTTTCCAAGATGCGTCCAAGGAACCTATATGTAACTCATTGAGACATTCAGGTTCGATCACAAACCCGAGCACTGTCAGACGAAGCAATATGACAAGCGGCTTAAATTTCTGAGTTTACCAAAATGAATATGGCTAAAAATTTAATAACCAAAAGTAGGGAGTAATGGAACACACAGAGCTCCTTTGTAAATAAGCTGATCACAGGTGTATCAAGATTGAAGTAGCTACCTTGAGAGGAACTAGGCCCTGATCCAATATCTGAGTGGACATCGATATGCAAATGCTCTGCGATGATGCTCCCCCTGACCTGTACTCCAATCACCTCAATGACGTCGGGCATCAGGATGGAGCGATAATAGCTGGAACCATATATTAAGAACAAAAATCAATCTGGAACCATAGATCAAGAACCAAATCGTTCGGGGGACATAAGAACCGTCGATGAAGAACCAAACCAATTTGGGGAGCTAAGAGAGGCTGTACCTACGCCAGTGATGGAGAGGCCGACGCTGATCCCTGCTCGTGTTGCCGCGCGGGGAAAGACATTTTTTTTTATTGAGGGTGGGCCGTGGGGCGACGGAGAAGCGGAGGCGTACGCGCAGACTGCACATCTGCGCACCGGCACCACTGAGCATCTGTGCCGCGCAGACGCTGGGGATGGGGGAGATGAAGAGGCGAGGAAGCCATCTGTACGCGCAACCGGCAGCATGAGCGAATCGTATAGGAGCTACGGAGCACTGACGAGCGGACATGAAGGGCGTACCTGATTGCGCCATCCTCAGAGGCGGCCGTGGACTCACACATCAGCGACGAAGTGAGCGTCGGAGGAGACGATGTTATGTAAGGGCCTGTTCGGCTGCTCTAGACCGGCTGGCTGGGCTGGTCAATCAGCTGATTTGAATCAGCCCAGCACAAGCCAGGCAACAAGCTGCTGCTGCTGCTTGATTTGAATGAACTGGATTCAAATCAAATAATAGCACCAATGAAATATAGTTGGCGTCAACTCTCAAGCCCATTCAAATACATGTCAGTCAACCAGTAACAACATTGACATATACAAATTAGTACCAACCAGTTCTAATACAATTTCATTACATCTCATTCAAATGTGCTTTCAAGGCCATTGAAATAACACTTCATTACAACAACAGTGAACCATTCAAATGTGCCCCCCACTCAAACCTGCTGCATCTGGATGCATCTCGTTCTGAGGTCAGTGTGTTCCTTACCTTGCTCCATAGTTTCTGTCAGCATGGGGAGCCCCTCCATTTCTTCTATGCTGGGATTGGATGATATGTGGCAAGAAGTATGGGACTATTTGACTGTCCACACTTCCTTAGGCAAGCTACACCTTCTTCCTGGTACTCCTGCGTGGTTATCCAGCACTCAGGTGCATCCTGCATGGTCCAAACAATACGCAGGGAAGTATATTACTAGCAATCCATCATGGTGTAATATGATTCTGCATGACAGCACATATACAAGAATTATCTTCATGATTCCAGCAAAAATTGCACCTCCCAGGTACACCATGTGCTTTCTCCGAGGAGGATCCTCTATCCACAGTCGTAATTTCTATGCACAATGAGAGGCAATGTGTCACAGTTGGAAACAGAGAGCAAACGCTAAAACTGAGATGAATGCATATCCTTTCAGAAAGTGTATTTGGATTGTTCTGTCTATAAGTTCAATAAGTTTATGCACTTATATCTTCTATTTGTAAGAAAGGAAAAGCGCAGATTATTATCTAACAGAAATTTGTTGTAAAGGTCAACAGAGAAGAATAACAACTGTGGACCAACGATTACAACAATGCAAGGTAGAACTTCAACAATCTTACAACTCGGCTAGCGATCAACAATTTCCTTCATGCCATACAAATATAATGCATGTATATTACCTTCAGGCCATCTTTGTTTCCCTTCAAATCTACATCAAGATAGCGATCAAGAATTTCCTTCTCCACAACAACAACAACAACAACAAAGCCTTTAAGTCCCAAACAAGTTGGGGTAGGCTAGAGTTGAAACCCATCAGAAGCAATCAAGGTTCAGGCACGTGAATAGCTGTCTTCCAAGCACTCCTATCTAAGGCTAAGTCTTTGGGTATATTCCATCCTTTCAAGTCTCCTTTTATTGCCTCTACCCAAGTCAACTTCGGTCTTCCTCTGCCTCTCTTCACGTTACTGTCCTGGCTTAGGATTCCGCTACGCACCGGTGCATCTGGAGGTCTCCGTTGCACATGTCCAAACCATCTCAACCGGTGTTGGACAAGCTTTTCTTCAATTGGCGCTACCCCTAATCTCTCACGTATATCATCATTCCGAACTCGATCCTTTCTTGTATGACCGCAAATCCAACGCAACATACGCATTTCCGCGACACTTAGCTGTTGAACATGTCGTCTTTTCGTAGGCCAACATTCTGCACCATACAACATAGCAGGTCTAATCGTCGTCCTATAAAACTTGCCTTTTAGCTTCTGTGGTACCCTTTTGTCGCATAGGACACCAGACGCTTGCCGCCACTTCATCCACCCTGCTTTGATTCTATGGCTAACATCTTCATCAATATCCCCGTCCCTCTGTAGCATTGATCCTAAATATCGAAAGGTATCCTTCCTAGGCACTACTTGACCTTCCAAACTAACATCTTCCTCCTCCCGAGTAGTAGTGCCGAAATCACATCTCATATACTCAGTTTTAGTTCTACTGAGTCTAAAACCTTTGGACTCCAAAGTCTCCCGCCATAACTCCAGTTTCTGGTTCACTCCTGTCCGGCTTTCATCAACTAGCACTACATCGTCCGCGAAAAGCATACACCAAGGGATGTCCCCTTGTATGTCCCTTGTGACCTCATCCATCACTAAAGCAAACAAATAAGGGCTCAAAGCTGACCCTTGATGTAGTCCTATCCTAATCGGGAAGTCATCCGTGTCTCCATCACTTGTTCGAACTCTAGTCACAACATTGTTGTACATGTCCTTAATGAGCCCGACGTACTTCGTTGGGACTTTATGTTTGTCCAAAGCCCACCACATAACATTCCTTGGTACTCCAATCGTGTAAAAAAGTAGCAACTTGTTAAGCATATGCAACTCGGGTAGAAACTTATATGAACCAGGAAAATAATCACTACAAGAAACATTACAGGCAATCAGCTGATTTGAATCAGCCCAGCACAAGCCAACCCAGCTGCTGCTGCAATTTGATTTCAATGAACTGGATTCAAATCAAATTATGGTGCCAATGAACCATAGTTGGCCCCAACTCTCGGACCCTTTCAAACACATGTCCGTTAACAAGTAACAACATTAACACATACAAATTAGTATCAACCAGTTCTAATACCATTTCATTACATCTCACTCAAATGTGCTTCCAAGGCCATTGAAATAACACTTAATTACAACAGCAGTTAACCATTCAAATGTGCCCCCAAGATAATCCTGCTGTATCTGGATGCATCTCATTCACAGGTCAGTATGTTTCTTACCTTGCTCCATAGTTTCTGACTGAATGAATTCTTGTATGCAAAGATGTTGTACCAAGAGCAATCAAAGCATCCTTTATCTTGACCATCTGTACAAACCATAAGGTATTGTTTAGGAGCAAGGGGTAGAATTCTCATTTCTCAATGAGACTTCCACAAATAAGACAAGATGCAGTGCTTGTCAGCTAGTAAGAGCCGAGGGTACTTGCACGCCAAGAGCCGTGGCTCCGATGGCGAGTTCCTCTCCTACATCTGGCTCCAATTTGCAGTAATTACAACAACTCATTCAAATTTCTAAGATCGAATTACAACAATTCATTACAGCAGTACATTCATGACTTGTCCATAACACTACTACTTGGAGGATTAATAGAGCATTTACAAAACTTGTAGGAGTTGCACAAAATATTTGCATCACCTTCAGCAAAATGCGCCTTCTAATATGCGCATGTACTCCATGTACAACATCAATCTACTCTGGCATACAATCCTACAATTTCTAATTGGTACCATTTCAGTACACTAACCTACTGACCTAAGTGGTATCTGTACAAAAAATGTACTCTTTTCTAGGCACACAAGATTAAGCATGAAGGCAGTTCCCAATGGGTGCAGCACCTCTGCACAATCATTGTCCCCACATTCCCAAAGATATGAACTCTCTAACCACTGACATACTGTTACTAGCATTGAGCTCAACCCAGGGAGATGGTGGGTAGGTAGGGGATCCTAATCCATGCTCCCTACTGAACAAGTAATTGTGGAGTGCAAAGCAAGAAATTATAATAATCTTTTGCTTTGTCCGATGGCAGTACGGTACCCATCAAGAATCTGCCACCGGTTTTTAAGAACCCCAAATGACCGTTCTACAACATTGTGTAGCCTAGAATGAGTCAAGTTAAATTTCTCCTGTCGAGACATATTATCTACAGGTACACCCCTAAAGTCATCCAGATGGTACCTTGTATTTCTGAAAGGACCCATGTACCTTGACTCAAGTGCGTAACCAACGTCCACCAGATAGTAGCGGCCTGCAACACATTAACCAATTGCACAATTAGGTTTTGCGGACTGCACAAGCTACAGAAACAATGTAACACATTATTCTTTGGCAATAGTCACTCATCGATGGTTGTAGTGCCTAGCTTGAGGTGAAGAGCACGATGAAGTGGAGGACGCTGCTAGTGTGTGTAGCGTTATGAAGCACTTGCGAGCGGTGCACTGAAATAAACAAACACAATACCACATTGCCAATAAAAATTACTGTGCACAATGGAACATAATACATTGGCTTTGAAGAGAGGGCAGGTTAAATGGTATTCGCATTAGACAGCTGCTCAACTAGAAATAACTGAACAATAGCTAGAAGCAGGTTGCAAGCCCGGATAGAAAAAATAGAAAACATGAGTTCTACATATGAGGAGAATTTAACTTTTCTTATACAACTCTGTTAACCTTTCAATTGATAGAACAATGGCATTGAAGTAACCCGTAGCTGTGATTTATTGTTGGGGTGTAATCTAAGCATGAAACAATCATCTCATTGGTTGCTTTTCTCTGAATCTTGATCAGTCGTCAGCCTTAAGCCCTTAACAATGTCAGTATCAGTGAAGACTTCAATAGTGGTAGCATTTCCTTTTAAGTACTGGCCTATGTAGCTAGTTTCATATGAAAACCTTATAGGCTACTAAATCCCTATGAAGAAGTGTTTGATTAATAATGGACATAATTGTAAAATCAAGAAGTGCACTTAACCAACTACCAAATTAATGAAAAAGAAGACATAAATGATGGTTGATAAAAACGAAAGGAAGAAATAAGAAACCTAATGTCGGTGTTTCGGACCGGGGGGTCCTCAACCAACTAGTAAATTTGTACTGCGTGTTCCCGATCCCGGATTGTGATGCAAAGAGACACAAGGCTTATACTGGTTCAGGCAATCGGTGCCCTACGTCCAGTCTGAGAGATCGATCTTGTATTCCTTGCACCGAAGCGCTTGTAGTAGGGGGTTACAAGCTGGTGAGAGAGGGAGCTAGTCCCAAGTCTCGGCGCGGAGCGGTGCGGGCTGCTTGAGACGTTGCTCTCAGGCAGCGGGGGAGTGTGCGTGTTACAGAGTGTTGCTTGTGCGCGCGTGTCTTCCTCCCCTAGAAACGGCCCAGGTCCTTTCCTTTTATAGTTGAAGGGGGGACAAGGGTAATACGTGTGCTAACTACACGGCGTCGTGCGAACGGAGGCGGCGTGTCCGAACCCTGTAGCCTGTTCTTGTGGCGGCGTGGCCGTCGGAGTGGTCCGTCCTTGAAGTACTGGGACGACGTGCTGGTCACCTCCGATCCTGTGCGTCGTGGGAGCTCCAGGGCTACCTCGAAGCGGGCGTGGCGGTCGGCGTGCGGGTCACTGTAGGTTGACTGCGCGCGAAGCCGAGGCTCGGTTGGTGCCTAGGCCGAACCGTCGTGGGGGGTCTCGGCAGACGTGAATCTCGAGATAGCCGAGGCCCTGACGTAGAGTGCCGAGGCTCGGAGGGAGCGGTTGATCTTGTATGCTGATTCTGAGGTGATGATGACCCGGACTAGACTTCCCATGCCGCGTTGTCTTCGGGGCGGGGGTTACGGGGCACAGTGTAGTGCAGGCGCCGATCGTGGGCACAGCGCCAGAACACAGTGGCCGGTAATCCCCGCCGCGCCTTGTTCTAGCCGGTATGGCGTTGATGCGACTCCTTGTCCCGTCGGCCACTCCGTGGTGTCGAGCCGTCGTCCGGCTGAGATTGCGGGAGTGGTTGACGCATTAATGGGACGTGACGCGCTGTTGGGAAGACTGGTCGAGGCGGGAGCAACGGGTTATTGCCAAGCTAGCCTCGAGCGATACGGAGAATCGCTGTCTCGTTCGAGGCTGTACGCACGGGGCCTCGGGCGAGACGGAGATTGGGCTCCTTGTCGAGGCCTCGCGCGAGAGGCCTCACGCGAGGCGGAGATTCGTCAGGGCGTCGAGACCTCCCGTCGAGGCCTAAGGCGAGGTGGAGAGCCGGTGGGCTCGGACGGGGCCGGTGGTTAACCCATGGCTTACCTTCTGACTATGTTGTTGATGGGGTTTAAGTGACTCTTTTGGTGTACGCTCGGGGTACCCCGTTTTATGGTACCCGACAGTAGCCCCCGAGCCTTAGGAGGAGTGCGAGCACTCTCCCTGAGGGTTTGTCGAGACTTGGCTTGCAGCCGCTCCTGTAGGGATTGCGTTTTGTTTTTTGAGGTTTCGGTGGGTGCGCGCGAGCACACCCACCGGGTGTAGCCCCCGAGGCCCTGGAGGAGTGGATTTACTCCTCCAGGGGTTTTTTCGTATTGAGTGAGAAGTTTTTATCGTATTTGCCGAGCCCACAAGTGCGAGTTCGGGTCGCGGGGTTTTGGCAAGGTCGCAGGAAGAGCCCCCGAGCCTATGCACGGAACGAGAGGGCCGTCGGGAATTCCCCTGGCTTTTTGTACGCCCCTCGCGCGTCCTTTTCGTTCGGAAGGAGGGGTTGTTGTGCCGAGCCCCCTCGTGCGCGAGCCTAGGTCGCTGGGTCTCGGCAAGATTGCAGGAGGAGCCCCCTAGCCTCTGCACGGAGCAAGAGGGCCGTCAGGGGTTCCCCTGACTTTTCGTACGACCCTCGCACTTCCTTTTCGTTTGGAAGGAGGGGTGGAATATGCCAAGCTACCCTCGATGGGCGCGAGCGGTGGCATTTCTGGTGAGCTGTTATCGGGTGAGTCCGCGTGGAGGCCCGCGCCCTGTTCGCTAGGGGTCGGCTAGTGGTCCAGAGACGCACTCCAAGAGTACCAGAGGGTTTCTCTAGTGGGTGCCGAGGCCGTTCGCTGGGCCCCGGTGGCTCGGTGCCTCCCTACGGTGGGATCCCATTCGGAGACCTCCCTGCCGGTCTCGGACACAACTTAGGGCGTCCCAAGCGTTTCGCTTGCTTGGGCCTCGGCCCCGTGTGGGCTCGCCCGCGGTCGTCCCTGACTCTGTTGCCCTGGGGCGGCTGTCGAAACCCTTAGGGGCCCAGCCTCCGAACCCCTGGACCGTAATAGGCTCGGCGCCCAGTTCCTTCATCTGAAAGGAGTAGGGTGGGGGGAATGTCTCCCCCATCGGCTCGACAACGGCTGACGCGCCTTTTGAGGTGATTTTCTGGGGAGACGGAACGACGCCTGTTGCTGCTGCGGTCGGGCGTGACGTGGTGTCAGCGGATGGGACGTAACTGTTCCCGCGATTAATGAGGAAAAGGTGGGCACGTGGGCGGTAAAATCGGATCGGGGTTAACCGCACCGGATCCGGGGGAAACTTTCCCGATTTTGTCGCCCGTCCGTTTTGCCTTTACCCTGCATAAATACGCAATGAGCCTCGCCCCTCCCCGCCTTACCTTGCCTGCGTTAGCTCTGCCCCCATTGAGCCGTCGCTAGAGCAGTGGGCACCGGGAAGAAGGGAGAAGGGCAAGCCAGAGAGAGAGAGAGAGAGAGAGAGAGAGAGAGAGAGAGAGACAGACTCACTGCCGCATTCGAACCCTCCACCGCACTCATGGCCGGCGACATCGTTGTCATCGAGGCGGACCCTTGGGATCCATCTGACGTCACCGTGGAGATGCTTCAGTCGCTCGTCGACGGTGGACTCCTTCGTCCGGTGACTGACCCCAATAGGCCGGAGTGGATCGCTCCGTCGGGCGAGCCGGAGCCGAGGCCTCGCGATGGTTACGTCGTGAGCTTCGTGTCCTTTCACGAGCGCGGCCTCGGTGTTCCGCGGACCGGTTCATGCGGGCGCTCCCGCACTACTATGGCGTGAAGCTCCACAACTTCAACCCCAATTCCATCGCGCAGGCGGCCATCTTCGTCGCTGTCTGCGAGGGGTATTTGGAGATTGCTCCCCATTGGGAGTTGTGGCTTCATCTCTTCCGGGCGGGGCATACCACCAAGCCGACGGGCACGTCGGGCACGAGGAAGGCGGTGAGGGCCGACGGCTGCACTCTCCAAGTGCGCCAGGACCGGCAGCACCTCTACATCCCGGCACAGCTCGCGTCATCCAATCGTCGATGGTACACGAGCTGGTTCTATCTCCGCAACGACGACGGCGGACTTCCCCCCTACACTAGGTGGATTGTGGGGAGCTGCCCGGAGAGGTGGAAGTACGGCGTCCTGAGGGAGGATCAGCCCAAGCTGCAGCCGCTCCTGGAGGGGCTGCAGAGGCTACGGGACCGCAGCCTTACCGCGGCTGTGGTCGTGGCCGCCTTCCACCGCCGGAGGGTGCTGCCGCTGATGGCTCGGCGGCGGCGCCTGTTCGAGATGAGGCCGGATGAGCCGATCGCGGGCATCCGGATGTCTGCCTCCGCCCTCTCCGACGAGGAAATTCTTCGCCGGGTGAGGGAGACGGTGGATGCGAAGCTGAGGAGCAGTGGTTTGACCACCCTCGCGATGCGTCCGTCGTGGGGGTTCCTCTCGCTGGTAAGTTGCGCGCCGCCGCAGCCCCCGAGCCCTCTCCGTTTCTCATTATTTCTCGTTCCCTCATGCGCGTTCGCCGTTCCTGCAGGGGATGAGGGACGTGCGAGCCTCTCCGCCGCCCGTTCCCGAGGACGCGAGGCGGCGGGCGATCAACCGGGCGCACGCCGAGGCGCAGAAAAAGCGGAAGGACGCCAAGGCAGCGAAGCGCACGAAGCAGATCCTTGCGCGCGAGAAACTAGATGAGCGTCGCCGGCAGCAAAGGAAGGACGGCCTCCCGTTGGAGGAGTCCCCGTCGCCGTCGCTATCGACAGATGCCTCGGACGGAGATGACGAGGGCGAGATGGGCGCTCCCAGGGGGAGGAGGAGCTGTCCCGGGGTCGGCAATCGCCCGCCCCGGGGTCAAGGCCGACACGCCCGAAGCGCGGGCGCTGGGCAAGCGTGCCATCAGCCCGGTGGGCTCGACGGCAGTAGCGGAGCAGGTGGCGGCGGGGGCGACGCAACCGCCCCCGCAGAGGACCGAGGGGGCGCCGGGGTCCGTCGTGGACCGGCCGGCGCTGGCGGATACAGAGGCCGTGCCTCTGCCACCGCCACCGCCTTTGCAGACGAGGGTTGCCGTGCCGAAGCGGTTGTAGCCTCGCTCGAGGTAAGCGTATTTTTGGCAGAGCCGCAGCGTTTTTCTGTGTGTTCTTCAGTCCCGTGCTGACCCTGCGAGTGTTCTGTTCTTAGTCGGAAGCGACCTGTGGAGGTGCCTACCTTGGCGCCCCTTAAGGCGCTCAAGGTGAACCCCGGTTCCACCGCCCACTAGGTGGCGGAGGCGCAAGCCGCCCTACAACATGGCGTGGCGTCGGCAAGGGCCGACCCGAAGGAGCCGGCCACCCAAGGAGGGGCTGCCGAGGCAGCCCCGACATGGACGAGGGAGGGAGCGCCTACGCCCCACGAGGGCGAGGCCCGTGAGTCGGATGGGGTCGAAGTGCCCTCAGTTGCCGAGGCCACCGAGGTCGAGGCCCCCTTGGTCTCCGAGGCCGAGGCGGCGGAGGCCGGGGCGCCCAGGACCATCGAGGCCGCTGCGGCGGGCGCCAGAGCCCTTGCGACCACCGAGGCCACCCCCCCGGGACCACTGAGGCCACGATGGCGAAGGCCGGAGCCCCCGGGACCACTGAGGCCACGATGGCGGAGGCCGGAGCCCCCGGGACCACCGAGGCCGACGTGATCGCGGTGAGGCCGTTGGCCCAGGAAGTGGAGATGAAGGCGGCGGAGGCTTCGGTGGCACCCTTGGTTCAAGGCCCGCCGTCGTTGCGGGAGAGCGCCCGGGAGGTGGAGGTCCTTCCGATCTCCTCCGACGATACTTCCCGGGCGCAGGAGATGGCCGACGCCGAGGTGGCCGGTGCCGTGGAACAGCCGGTTCCGACCCCGAGCGAGGGAAGCTCGGCCCTCGCGCGGGTACGACCCGAGCCCCGCGGGTGGGATCACCCGCGTGTCCTGTGGCAGAGCCGGGAGGACCCTGAGGCGGAGCCTCTGTTTGCCTTCGAGGACGCGGCCGAGGGCGGGCGCTGGGACACGTTCGAGTAGTACCGCCAGCTGGCGGAGCGGTCACTGCGGACGATGCTGTCCGTGGTGACCGACGATCTGCCCGGAGTCGCCCAGGTTCGTGCTTTGTTTTCTCACGTGGTGGTCTTTTTCCGAGTTTTCTTTGTAGGGATTGACCGCTGTTCTGTTTCCCCCAGGAGCTCGAGACCCGGTCCCTTGGGAAGTCGGTCTTTCTCCGGCGGGAGAGGGACGTCTGGGACCAGCTTCAGCGGCAGAAGGGCCTTCTTGCCGGCGCCAACGAGCTCCTGTCGGCGCGGAGCGCAGAGGTGGAGGACCTCCGCCTTCGTTGTGCCGATGCGAAGGTCGAGGCGGCCACGGCCTAGGAGCAGGTCGCCCCTCTGGCAGCGCGGGTCAAGGAGTTGGAGGAGCTCACCCACGTGGCCGGTGATCGGGATGCCTTCAGGTCTCGAGCCGAAGAAGCCACGGCCTCGGGCAAGGTTCTTGCTGGGCAGCTAGGAGCAGAGCAGAGTGCGCACTAGCTGACAAAAGGCGCTTTGGATGAGGCCCTTACGGTGGTTGAGGCCTCCCGGACCGAGGCTGTGGTCTGGAGGGGAAAGGCCGAGGGTGAGTCCTATTCCCCTCGTTTTATTCGCTTTTCTTGTATTCGCCCCTCATTCTCTGGTGTGATGCAGAGCTAGGGAGAGAGGCTTTCAAGGCGGCCGAGGCCACTCGGGTCGAGGCCCAGCGCCTGAGGGAGAAAGCCGAGGCTTCCCGGGCCGAGGCCCTACGCTGGAAGGAGAAAGCCGAGGCCTCTCGGGTCGAGGCCCGACGCTGGGAGCAGAAGGCCAAGGGTGAGTCCCGTAGGCTTCCATCCCTATTTCGCTTATTTTCCTTTGCGCTCAACCCCATTCTGTTTCCCATGGCGTAGAGTCAGAGGCGGAGGTTACCCGGGCAGCCGAGGCTTCCGTCGTGGTGCAGGCGGTGCTCGAGACCGAGATCGGGGAGCACGAGGCGCTGAAGAGTGTCGCCCGTACTGCCTGCGAGGCCTTGGAGGTCGAGGGGGTTCAATCAGGCAGCTCCCTTGGGAGCCGTCTGATTGCATTGAGCGGTCAAGTGCATGAGCGGCTCCGAGGAGCGCTGCATACGGGCGTCAAGCGCGCGCTGGCCGTCATCGCCTCGCAGTACATAGGCGTTGACCTCCAAGCCATCAGCGATGGCTACGTCCTGCCCGATGATGACGAGGAGGCCGACGAGGCGGTTGCGAAGCTGATGGAGGCGGCGGAGGGCCCCGGTACGACGTTGGCCAAGCTGTTCGAAGAGGAGGTGGTCGCTCCTTCGCCGTCTGCCGATGCTGGAGGCCCTGAGCCGTGACCTGGGCCTAAGAGGCCATGTAAATAGAATAGGAATTAACTTTGTATCGTAATGCTTGTGGCCGTCGAGGCCTTTCTTTTAAAGTACTCGTGTTTCTTAATCGTTTGTCTTGTATTTCCGAGCCTCTGCCCTCTTGTTGTCTCTGATCAGATTTCTTCGCAAAAAACTTCCTTGGAGCCTAAGCCGTCCCCTGGGCGATAGGTGGTGAGGGAGCGTCGTAGCCCGGAGGCTTAGGCCGTCTCGCGACTCTACCGGCCTTCCGGCCCTGATACGGGCTTTCGGTCCTTGGGTTTTTCGCAACCGATTCGTCAGAGCGTGCTAGAGGGTTTGGCGTAGGAATTTTTTCGAAAAACGACTAAAAAATAGTGCGTAGGACTTAGGGGGGAATCCCCCATCTAGCCCCCGAGGGAGGCTCGGTTCTGCGGAGGCAGAGCCGAGTCTCCCTTACAGTGTTATCGTATTGCCGAGACCCACGATGGGCTCGGGGGGGTTTCTCGAAAAATTAGAACAACTAAAGAACGCTTCTCAATTGTATTCCGAGAAACTAAAGAACGCTTCTCAATTGTATTCCGAGAAACAATATATACAATGCTTGGAAATTTAAAGGTAAAAGCGACGTAGCTGTTCTATGTTCCAAGCGTTGGTGAAGATTTCGCCCTTCTTGTTGGCTAGCTCGTAGGTCCCGGTCTTCAGCACTTGGGCGACGATGTACGGCCCTTCCCATGGTGGGGACAGCTTGTGGCGGCCCTTGTTGGTCTGTGTCAGCCTCAACACCAACACCAGGTCGCCTACCTTCAAGTCTCGGCTTCGAATGCGCCGGGCTTGAAAGCGCCGTAGGGCTTGCTGGTATTTGGTCGAGTGCAGCAGCGCGACGTCTCAGGCTTCCTCCAGTTGGTCTCGCGTTGGTTGCCGAGGCGGTCGAGCCGCAAGGGGACCCCGTGGGTTGTTGGCGCCCGAGCGGGCTCGGGACGAACCGAGGCCTCCTTATCCTGCCGATGCGGTGCCGAGGGGAGGTCCGAGGCGGCTCCGCGCCGCCAGGAGGCGGAACTCTCGGCCTGCTGCACCGCGGCGGTCTTGAGGAGATCCCGGAGCTCGCCGCGAACCCGTCGCCCTTCCGTGGTAGAGGGCTCGGGCATCGCGCGCACTAGCATCGCCGCAGCCGCGACATTCTGACTAGCGCGATTGAAGATTGGGGGACGATCGTCCCCTTCGTCGTCGTTGATGCGGTGGTGCACGTCGCGGGCCCGCCGCCGGGCTCCTCCGCCGTCACCGCGGCCCTGTTGCTCCTGCTCGAGAGTGTTTCGGAGCTGTTGTAGAAGGAGTCGATCTTGCTTGACCTTGGCCTGAAGCTCACGGAGCTGCTCCAGGTCCGGGCGTCGAAGTTGTCCGAGGGTAAGGTTCTCGTTCCGTGCTGTCGGTGGGACAATGCGTGAGGGCGTGGCATCGCCCGTTCCCTGATGAAGCGGAGTACGGTTGCCTACCCCCTCGTCCTCATCGCCCGTGCTTGGCATCCCAAGTCCGACGTGTAAGCACTCACGAGTGGGATCGTAAGTACCTTCATCGTCAGAGTCAGAGTAGCCAAAGCAATAGTCACTCGCGGCTAGGAAACGGCACATGGCTTCAGGGTCGTGAAGCCCGGAGAGATCCGCTCTGGCCCACGCCTCGTCCTCCTCCAAGGAGTCGGCGTGGGAGTGAGTCGAAGTCGCGGTACCGAAGTCGAGGGCGAAGCGTTGGTGGTGTCCTGAGGGCTCCGCGTGAATGGAAGCGTAGGCATAAGTATAGGAGGCGGCGGCATTTCTCAACCCGAAGGGGTACGGAGATGGTGCCATCGCCGGATTCCGCTTTGCCGGAGCCGGCTCCTCAGGAGGTGACGGAGAAGAGCACGGTGACGGGGCGTTGCCGCACGCCACCGGCGTCTCTCCCTTGTCCAGGCTCAGGCCAGATAGGTCCCCAACCAGGGACCTTGTGCCAACAGCTGGGCACGGGATACCGGCGGAGCGCGGCGTGTCGTCCTGTGTTCGCGTGGAGTCGGCGTGGCTCCACTCGCGTCGCGCCTGGCGAGCGCGACGAGAGCGGCCGCCCGGGCGCCTGGGCTGTGGGTGCGTGACGTCGTCGTCGGCAGGCGGGGCTCGGGGTGTGAGGAGTACCATGTCGTACTCGTGCCCTAGAGACATGAACTCTAGGCTCCCAAACCAGACCACCGTGCCAAGACGCAGTGGTCGTACGGGGTCTGCCATCCGGAACTTGTTGGGATGACGAAGCTGACACGCAGAGTCCCCTACCTGGCGCGCCAACTGTCGGTGTTTCGGACCGGGGGGTCCTCAACCAACTAGTAAATTTGTACTGCGTGTTCCCAATCCCGGATGGTGATGCAAAGAGACACAAGGCTTATACTGGTTCAGACAATCGGTGCCCTACGTCCAGTCTGAGAGATCGATCTTGTATTCCTTGCACCGAAGCGCTTGTAGTAGGGGGTTACAAGCTGATGAGAGAGGGAGCTAGTCCCAAGTCTCGGCGCGGAGCGGTGTGGGCTGCTTGAGACGTTGCTCTCAGGCAGCGGGGGAGTGTGTGTGTTACAGAGTGTTGCTTGTGCGCGCATGTCTTCCTCCCCTAGAAACGGCCCAGGTCCTTTCCTTTTATAGTTGAAGGGAGGACAAGGGTAGTACGTGTGCTAACTACACGGCGTCGTGCGAACGGAGGCGGCGTGTCCGAACCCTGTAGCCTGTTCCTGTGGCGGCGTGGCCGTCGGAGTGGTCCGTCCTTGAAGTACTGGGGCGACGTGCTGGTCACCTCCGATCCTGTGCGTCGTGGGAGCTCCAGGGCTACCTCGAAGCGGGCGTGGCGGTCGGCGTGCGGGTCACTGTAGGTTGACTGCGCGCGAAGCCGAGGCTCGGTTGGTGCCTAGGCCGAACCGTCGTGGGGGGTCTCGGCAGACGTGAATCTCGAGATAGCCGAGGCCCTGACGTAGAGCGCCGAGGCTCGGAGGGAGCGGTTGATCTTGTATGCTGATTCTGAGGCGATGATGATCCGGACTAGACTTCCCATGCCGCGTTGTCTTCGGGGCGGGGGTTACGGGGCAGTGTAGTGCAGGCGCCGATCGTGGGCACAGCGCCAGAACACAGTGGCCGGTAATCCCCGCCGCGCCTTGTCCTAGCCGGTATGGCGTTGATGCGACTCCTTGTCCCGTCGGCCACTCCGTGGTGTCGAGCCGTCGTCCGACTGAGATTGCGGGAGTGGTTGACGCATTAATGGGACATGACGCGCTGTTGGGAAGACTGGTCGAGGCGGGAGCGACGGGTTATTGCCAAGCCAGCCTCGAGCGATACGGAGAATCGCTGTCTCGTTCGAGGCTGTACGCACGGGGCCTCAGGCGAGACGGAGATTGGGCTCCTTGTCGAGGCCTCGCGCGAGGCGGAGATTCGTCAGGGCGTCGAGACCTCCCGTCGAGGCCTAAGGCGAGGTGGAGAGCCGGTGGGCTCGGACGGGGCCGGTGGTTAACCCACGGCTTACCTTCTGACTATGTTATTGATGGGGTTTAAGTGACTTTTTCGGTGTACGCTCGAGGTACCCCGTTTTATGGTACCCGACACCTAACATTTCATACATATGTCTGCTTTCTTTCAAAATCCAACAGGATGTCACTGGGATGGATACTTCATCTCATTACAGTACTTCAACATGTATCCTGTGCAAGTCCAGTTTTAAAGATTAAAAAAAATACTAGAACCTGATCTATCATTGAGCCAGAATAGGAAAATCAGAATCGTTATGGAAACCACGCATGCATCATCCCATCCATATTACATGTGTACAAGTCATAGCCAATTAGATTGGTTTTTGTTGGAAGACCAAGAATTATTAGTATCTAAAGGAAGTATAAGAGTTTTTTTAATAATAATAAGGAAAAGAAGTATAAGAGTTAGAATGGATTTGCTAGGCTGTGATGAATACGTGAAATCATGTAAACAGAAACAAATGTACAATCGCACATGTATTAAATACAATGGAAATAGCAGTCCAAATGTGCCCATAATGTTCATACAAAATCAGATACTTGTAAAGAAAGAAAGGTTTTTGTTCAATGAAGAAGGTGCTCACTGGTTACTGAATAACATCACCTGTAGTTTTAGCTGATTAGTTCCAAGCGTCCCCGGATCCGTGGGCGGCGCTTGGGAAAGACCTGCAAAAAGAGCACGTGGGGGGGTAGATCCGGAGGGTGTGGACGACGGCGGCCTCGCAGTCGGAGGGGGGGGGGGGAGACAGAGACTACATAACTGGGGTTGAGGGGGAAGACAAAGGCGGGAGATCCGGAGGGGGGAGGGGAGACGGCGTCCTCAGAGCCGGAGGGGAGGCAAGTGAAGGACGGAGGAGGCACATTAGGAGGGGGGGGACGACGACGGCGGCGGATCCGGAGGTACCTTGTCGACGGCGGCGGGTTCTGGGAGTGATGCGGAGCTCACGTTCGTCGCGGAGACTGTCGGCCGCGAGGGAGGGCCTCTCACGGTGGAGAGAGGCAGGAGGGGACGGAGGCGCTGATAGCAGCGGGGGGCAGGCATGGCAAACCGGAGCTGACGAACGCCGCGGCCCGCGCGGAGGAAGGAGGAGAAGAGACGACCGAGCGCAAACCCTAGCCGCGCGATGCGCAGGGTGACAGACTGAGGGAGGGGAGCAGAACGCGGCTGTAGGCGTTCGCTTGTAGTCAGCCGTTCGGCTGGACCTGGGCCGCCGAACGGCTGGGCTAATCAGCCCAGCCAGCCGGTCCAGAGCAGCCGAACAGGCCCTAAAGCAATAGCAGCAGCCAAGTTCGGACCCACATAAAAACCCTGCAGTTTTTTATTGTGACAAAAAGCAACCAATTCAAGCACAAAACAATCATAATAAATAAGAACACTTGGAACACAACATGATGTTTAGGATGCAGCCCTTCCAGAACTAACAAAGCTAGGCACAAGCAGCAATAAGTCCTACAGTTCTCTGTTTGAAAAAAATGCAGGGCATGATGAATCCCACATTTGCAATCAACCAAAAAATGGAATATACAAAAGGAATTAGCAAGACAAGCAGCATTTTGAAGTGTACCTCAAGTCAATAAACTCTTCTAATAACCTATTGTGGTGGTCTTGTACCACCCAAGCAATTGCCAATCCAACAGTTGGCTTCAAATCTTGAATTAGTTGTAGCCCCTTATTTAATTGGTCTTCAATAGTTGTGGCACCTTTGTTTCAGTCCTATTTATGTCAAGATTGATTTTAATATCTTGGGATACGAAAGCCTTCTGGAAATTAGTTGATAGATGAGAAATTCAAACAAACCTCGCTGTGGCTATTGTTAGCCACTCCTTTCATTTTCCTTGCCCAACTGTAGCAGACTGAGTTAGCAGGGCGTGGCTGCATACATGAGAGAAAGATTGAATTGTCATGACATGAATTATTATTCTTCCCATTTATGCAGCTTATAAGTAGTTGGGGTTCTGACCCTAGACCAGCCATAAGGATCAAGTGTTCTATCCTGAGTTGGTTAGGTGATAAGTGCTGAAATCAGCTCTTATGAGTCCTTTTATAGCAAACTCATGTTGTTAGAAAGACTAAACTAATGCAAATAGAAAGAGGGGCAGCTTTCCTGTTAGTTTTGAAAAAAAAACATCTAATTCATTGCATGTTGTTGTTTCTCTTCTAAAAGAAATGATGGAATATACAAAAACTTTTGTAAAATGTAATTCCTAGAATGCTGCCATTTCTATCGATAAAGAGAAGCCAAGGCTCGCTAACCATTTTTCATGATCGGCTCGAAATAAAATGTTCAGGGTACTTTCGTCCACATCAGTCAAAAAGAAAAGAAAAAAGAATAAATCAAAAACCTATGAACAGATTAATACATTTTAGGAAAAATATTTAGGAAGTTAGTAAGTAATGTGCATAATTCATGTTCATTAGTGAACTCACATGATAACTGTCAACCTCAGACTAAATATTCTCACATACAAACATGCACAAAATACTCAAGGCATACCTTACAAGGAATAAACATTTGAAATAGACAATAAGTACCAACTCCATTATAAAGCCACAACAGGAACATCTTGGGCAATCTATCAACGCTGAGAAAGAACCTTCTATTTCAGAGAAAAAAGTCTTTACCTTGAAAACAATTAATTAATGGGACCTCATTTAATTTAATTTTGATAAGGATCTCAGTTTCAAAATTTACAGAAAGTTTTAAAATTAACGGTGACCCAATAAAGGTATCAAGTTCAATAGAATAAAATGTTAGTATGAGCAAATAAAATGTTAGAACCTATGTGCAGTCATACACATGAGCAAATCAAACAAAATTCGTTCAGTGAGAATGATTTTCTCCGCCGTTCAGAAAGTTAAAAGCTACATACAGAGGAATCGAATCGAAACCTAGAGAGGATGCAAAGTGAATTGAAACATACAGAAAGCTGCACTATGGCATCGAATAGGAATGTGAGCAAATCAATTCATTAGAAAGGTACCTTCGTGAAGAACAAATCCCGGATCTGAAGACCTAGATATGAAATCCCAGGTCAAGAATCTGGCACTTCCCATGGAGAGAGAGAGAGAGGAAGGAGGAGGGACGAGGAGCTAACGCAACAGCACCGAAGAGAGAGGAACGACGGCGGAGAGGAGCTCAGACAGAGAGGTAGGAGCAGTGCGAGAGAGACGGGGGAGGAGGAGATAGTACCGTTGCGTGCTCGTCGCAGATGTGCCACGGTCTGACGGAGGCCTTGGCGGCGTCCCAGTAAGAAGGCGACTGCGGCGTTGTAGGAAGATGGCGGCGGCGCAACCCCCTACGTGAGAAGGAGACGGAACCGAATGGAAGGGGATACGAGACAGAGAGAGAGAGAGGCGAGTGTGAACAGGCTGAACGAGCCGAGCCAGAGCAAACGAGCCAAACACCCTGAGCCGGCTGCATGCATGTGGTCCACTGCTGCGAAAAGTGACATGCACATGGGGTCCATAATAAAAAAGCAGCCAATCAGGAGCTCGGAAATAAGCTCTACGGCCGCTGATAGCTAAGGTTTATTCACTCTCCGCTGGCGTGCGTGGCACGGCAGGCCTGGGCGCGCCGGCGAGCCGCCGCCGCCACGCGTGGCTCATCCTCCGCCCAGCTGGCAACGGCGCCTAGGAGCCCTGGGCGCGCCTTGAGTGCTGGCGCGAGTGTGGCGGCGACGACGTGTCCGATAGCCTGGGATAGGATGCTGCATCGCGGCTTGAAGATGAGGTAGAGGACGAGGACGAGGATGTTGAGCGTGACGGCTACGTGGCGCGCAGCAGGGTCACGACTGTGGAGACTGCTGGCGGCATTGGTTGGGTGCTCGCTCGCCCGCGTGGCCGCGGCGGGCGTGCTTGCGCGCTCGTGTGACGACGGTGGTGGCGGCGCCTGCTCGTGCGCCCGTGTGCCCGCAGCGGGCCTGCCCGCGCGACCGCGACTCCTGCGAGCACCCGCGTGGCCGCAACGTCGGCTCGCCGACACACCCGCAATCTGTTTGACAAAATGCATTGGCAAAAAGCTACTTCAGAGAGCCTAGTCATCATGCCACATCAGCACGAGAAGCCAATGTAGACAACTATGGACCTAAGTGGTACATCACAAAAGTTTGGATAAAAAAAACCACTTTGAAAGTTAATGAACCTAACTGAAACCAGCTCACAAGTTAATAGACATATGTTACATTTAACTCTTTTACATAATACTCAAAACCACCTTTGAAACCAGCTAAGGGGATTTTAATAGTTGTAGGGTCACCCATGTTCGGTTTTAGAGCTTAAGGTCGAGAGCTAAATTACACAGTTTGAGGACTAAAAGTGGATTTTTAAAATACAATGAATTAAACAGAAATGGTGTTCCGCTATACAGCATTTAAACGGGATGTAAACGAGCCAAATAACTATTTAGGCGAACAATGGTTATTATACAACTCACAATGCCTAGATTAATATTAATGAACCACTCGTATCTTTTCTGAAATAGATTATGCTGGCAGCTTGATTTTATAAGAAAACCATAGACCATATCGACGAGCAATACATATAGTCAAACATGAACAATCTTCAGTATCTTTTTCATTTCAGGCAAACACACATTCGCTGACAACCTTGCAGTCACTGAAAATTATCTGAGCACTAGAGGAGAACCGGTCTCTGAGCTTATTCACTACCAGCTCTTGTTCATCTTCATTTTCTGGAAATTTATGTTTTACTGACGCTGTACTGGTTGCTTCGCATTCCTTACAGCGCTTGTCTTTCAAAACAACCGACTGTAAGTTAGAAGCCCGTTCCATCACTGCTCCTATAAACACTAGATGTTCTTCTGATGCATTGAAACCTATGATTTCGAGCTCTTTCAGTGGCAAATGCTTCGGGTATGCAAACTCTGACACTTCCCATGGCGCATTACTTCTTTTAGCACACAACTTAGTTACTTTCTCGTCCTCCTCACATCGATGGTCATACACCTGCATATACATGTAACATGTTTTATGAAGCGAAAATGATTAAATGAACCAAGTTCTTATCAATAATCACAAATATTATTTGCAGGGAACTAATAGTACTGAGCGACACATAGCACGTGCATATGCATGAAAACATGTGGCATTCCATGATGGCAGCTAGGAGTCATGTTCATTTCTTCCATATATATGGTGAACTACCAATAGTTCTTGCATTGCATCATCTCTCATGAGGTGATAACTTTTTTGAGAATTTTAGAAAGTGCCTACTGATTAGTATTTCCAATGTAAGTATCATTGCAACAAATCCATTAATTCTATTAGGCGCACTCTTCCACCACATGAACCACTCAGCAATATTCATAAATGACAAAGGCATAAAGGTCACTGGATATTTTTTTTCTTGATAAAAAAGGTTTTGCTCAATTTTATTATTAAAGAAACAAGCAAAACTGCAAAAGTACCTCAACTTCAAGTATCTCGAGGGACGGCGCAACTTCAAAAAGAGCTATTGTCCACAAAAGGCCAAATCCAACAAAGATATCATATATACACAAGTTCCTCAAATTGCTAAATGCTGAGGAAAGTTGGTGTTTTTCAGGTAGTAGCCAAATCTGGAGAGTTGAGAAAGAAAGAATACAGGAAAAAATGTTCAGTTAGTGAATGAAAAGAAGAAAAAAATGTTATGTGAGTATTTGGCCAAGTATATGCTCCCTAAATGAATGATAACAGAATCAATCAGTTCTATATGATCATTCAATGTAATTAAAGAAACCTATATCAACAAAGTCTTCCAAACAGTAAGACACACAAAACATAATTTCATTGTTCTGCTCTAAAGTTAATACACACTGTTTAGCTCAAAAGTTAATACTATGCCTAGGCATAAGGCCAGAGCTGATAACTGTAGAGACAGTAGTGATTGAATATATATGTATTACCTTTTGCCCGAGGAAATCCAATGATAAAGTATTTATACATGCCGCACCACATAGAAACTCACTTAACTTGAATTGTTCCTGATGAGGTGGCATGGCTGAAAAGACTTCCACTTCCTTGAGGCATGGGATGTGTCCCCAGGTCAAGGGCACACATCTAGTTAGCCAAAATCCAAATATGACTTTCTCTAGCATTGGAAGGCAATGCAACTCAATTTGTGAAAAATAACAGTGGAAAAGTTCTAGAATGTTGAGTTTTGAGTTTGGTGCGTCTATCTTGAATGTTGATTGGAAGCCAGTATCACACCGGCCGAGATAAAGATAACGAAGTTCCGTGCATACATTTGCAATAAGATTATGTAGATCTGATTCCGCAAAGGTCGCATTAAAAAGGAGGAGCCTTGTGAGGCAACAAGATATATTTGGATAGTTACCAAAGAAACTATTCACACCATTAGCATGTTTTACCATTTCATCATCACTGACAGCGCCCAGGTTCCTCTCAATCCCACTTGTGAGCTCTATATCTTTTACCATCCCATTTTCAACCACTTCATTAACAAGATGACCGATTTCACTCGAATAACTGTTGGCAACAATTAGTGAAATACAAAGTCTGGTGATGATTGTCTTCCGGCAGGACGGAGACAACATGCTTCTAACTGCTTCTGTCAGAGATGACATTGCTTTATCAATGTGATCATCCACTGTGGGATCGGCATATGGTTCATGAAAGAAGTCCATCATATCTATGTTTAGTTGTCCGAGCAACCACGGAAGGTGTCTCCATCGTGTGGATAGGACACTTGCCCTCACTGATGTTGTTAAGTCGACATTTTCTAAGATTGAGAGCAAAACATCGTCATTTAACTTGCTTATCATGTCTTCCCCAACTTGCTGCAAGATCAAAAGCAGTTAATATTTTAATGCAAAGTTTCCACGTAAATTCGTACCTATAAAAATATAAATATATTAAAGCAATAACATATAGTCCATGGGTGAACAAGTCCCTATATACTCTACATATCTACTTGTCTCTTCTGATTATAGTCTATATCAAGTCCTTTTGGCATCCCTAGCTGTAGGCCAAGTGGTGTAAACACACTGGAACTAAACCAGTTCTGTTGACCAAATGCTAAATTACTCTCTTCTAAACCTGATGTCTAGAAAAAAACAACAAAACAATATATTAATCTTACACAATTATCAGCCTTATTTTAAATCCTGTGTAAAGGGCTTCTTCCTCTGATTCATAATGTATGTATATTTGAAAAATCGACAATGTTAAAAAAACTATGTTTGAGTTTTTCTTTGGTACATAGAATTTATTTAAATTTTCATATAATGCCATACGAGGAAGAACAATATAACCTTAAGAAAGTAACTAGTTAACAGAGATGTTTCAACATAGAACTTACATGGGTATGTCCGGCCTCGTGTGCCATCAGGAATACGACACAAGCTTGCAAGAATTCTTGCGTTTAATTATATATGGGGGGTGTAGGTCCCTCCAAACGCAAGCCTAGACCAGCCTTCAATCCAATTGTAAGACTTCGATTGAAGGTGCGAAACAATTTTGTACTCTTGTGTCTATATTTGTATATGGCAATGCAGATTCCTCCAAATACAATTGGATTGGAGGGGCCTTCAATCTGATTATGAACCTTTGAAACTGGAGATGGAATAATTGTGTACTTGTGTTTATTTATACAGGCGTGAGTGTCTCCAAATACAGATCGGACCAGCCCTTAAATCTGATCCGAATACGTTTTCCGAATTATCCGAGTCGTCGATGGGGGCATTTTGAAATTGAAAAAGAAAAAAAAACGGAGGGAGAAAATGAACTGCACTCCGACCTTAAGTCCGTCGACCATTGCAGGCAGGAAATTATTCTCTTCGAACACAAAAAGGTTTGGATCGTGGGGCAGGGGCGCCGGGCTCACGGCCCCGGCGATGCATGAGGCGGAGGCAAGGGTTAGCGGCGGCGTGTGGGTGTGGTGTCGGTGGAGGGGAGCGTGGCGGCAGTAAGCTAGCGATGTTTTGGGAGCTCCGGAGCTGGTGGCGGAGCACTCTAGATGGAGCGGAGTTTTTTTTTTTTTTTTTTTTTTTTTTTTTTTTTTTTTTTGAGGAACCGGAGCCGCGGATGATGGAGATCGGCACACGGCAGTAGGCTAGCCCGGCCAACAAAAGGTGAAGGCCAGCTGCCGCGAGATAGGCTAGGCGGCGCACGGCGTAAGGGAAAAGGGATGCAGCCATGCAGGCGACAGAGAGCTCCAGCGCTCGATTTTTTTTTAATTTTATATAGACAATCGTTATTTCCTGAATTAGATCGTGCTGGCAGCTTGATTTTATAAGAAAACCATATACTATAGCGACGAGCAATACATACATATAGTCAAACATGAACAATCTTCAGGTATCTTTTTCATTTCAGGCAAACACACGTTCGCTGACAACCTTACGGTCACTGAAAATTATCTGAGCATGGGTGGAGAACCGGTCTGTGAGCTTATTCACTACCAGCTCTTGTTCATCTTCACTCTCTGGAAATTTACGTTTTACTGACGCTGTACTGGTTGCTTCGCATTCCTTACAGCACTTGTCTTTCAAAACAACCGACTGTAAGTTAGAAGCCCGCTCCATCACCTGCTCCTGTAAAATTTCGTCCCGTACCAAGGGCACACGAGCAAGTCAGAAGGGTCTGCTCGATAGAACTGTAGATCCGCCTAGCTTCAACGCAGGGGTAGTCGATCTTGCGCACTCCTCCCGAGACGTGCCAGTCAATTTGACCCTATAATTGATAAGGAGAGAAAGCTAATAAGTAATTTAAGGCGGAACATACCGATGTTGCCCGACAATTCCGAATGTGCAGCTCTGAGAGCCGATATGGAAGGAGATCGACTAAATAGTCGATTCTAGCATATTCATAAGAATAAATCAGTTAAACCTCGTGGGGTTGTGTAAGAAAAATCGGTTATCATTCAGGATGAATCTCGTTATTTAGACAATATTAGTCGATGGCAATAAGATGTCAACAATAATCAGTTTATGCTAAGCCAATGACTGCAAGTAACCGAATCCCTTTTATATAAAGAAGCAGCTCATCATCATTTAACCATTTAATAAAGATAAATCTAATGAATATACTAGATCTCATCTATCGCTATGACCAGTGGGGCATGAGGCAGAATCATGCAGGCCGTAGAAACAACAATAGATTCGACGACCCTAACTTACTACTAATATCAGTGGGGCATGAGACAGAAGCATGCAGACCGTAATATAATAATAAGATCATGGGGCTAACATATCTTTCAACCTATCTCTACTTCAACGGTCTCGTGACGTAAACTGCATATGTGAAAGCGCTCAATATCGGCTAAAACAGCCGATTCAGACATAGCGCATAGTTAAGGTCATGCCCTATCATAAAGAGATCTACCAAATAACGATCCCCACTCCACGGTGCTAACAGTGGGATATGAGGCAGAATCACACATGTCAGTGATAGCGGGCCATGGAACGGTTTTAGCTTGCCAATAGATCTATTTAAGACCAGACACGCCTTAACCGTATACTATGCACGATCAAGATTGATATAAAACAGCCGATAAAACATAGCTCATCGTTTAAGATGTAGATTGGATCAGTTTAGATTAACAAACGATGGGTTAAACAGGATATAAGGCCGATCTAGATCAATCCCAATCGGACGAAGTAATATTGCTGTAATTAAATAAATAATTGAAGCAATAAGCAATATCGGTAACTTAATGAATCTATCCGAAGGAACGCCACCCTTAGATAGAGCCGATAACTTGACCTTAATCTAGTTCGAGCAGTGGAGGTCTACCGGATCGATGCAGCCGTACTTGAACTAAACAAGAGTCGATAACTAGCTTATACCAGAGTCGCAGTGGAGGTCGACCGGATCGATGCAGCCGTACGAATAGAAGTATAAGCCATAACGGTACTTACAGACAAGCCGGAGGCCGGCCGGACCGATATAGCCCTGCTCGCTGAAGAACTCGCCGAGATCTACTCTACTCTTACTCCTAAGGGATGGTCGGAGCCGAAAAAAATAAGTAACTTGTATTGGATTGATTGTGTGTCCTTTACAATAGCCGGGGTCTGATATTTATACCCGAAGCCTAAACATGAATCCTACTCGAGCACGACTCATTACAATCTTCGGCATAGAAGAAAACATTCCTAATTTAAGATAACTTGGACTCTAATCTTTTTCTTTTTTAAGTCCGATATGTAGTTTCCTGGCGCAAACCGTAGCTCAGTATTGCTATCTACTGACGTCATCCAAAGAGATCCGAATCCAGAGTCGTATCTGAATCAGCTGATATTGATCCTTATGCAATCGATTTCTTGATTGACACAATTTTGGAAGCTTTCGAATTTCCACGTTCTTCTCCCAAATTTTAGTGTAAACAAACACTATACGTTCTTCTGATGCATTGAAACCAATGATTTCAAGCTCTGTCAGTGGCAAATGCTTCGGGTATGCAAACTCTGACACTTCCCATGGCGCATTAGTTCTTTCAGCACACGTCTCAGTTACTTTCTCATCCTCCTCGCATCGATGGTCATACACCTGCATATACATGCAACATGTTCTATGAAGTGAAAATGATTAAATGAACTAAGTTGTTCTTTTCAATAGTCATTATTTGCAGGGAACATAGCATGTGCATAAATGTATATCTTTGTGTCAACTTTCGTCATGAAAACGTTGCATGATGACAGCTAGGAATCATGCTCATTTCTCCCATATATATGATGACGCCACCAACAATTCTTGCACTGCATCTTCACTCTCATGATTCATGAGGTGATATTTTCAAAATTTTGAGAAAGTGCCTACTGATTAGTATGTCCAATCTGATTTACCTACTACATAACATATAACATGGAAACGGTCCCCTTTACACATACTTTGGTCATTGCTTATTTCAAATTAACAAAAATAAAACATTTGGTGATGAATCAATTTATATATCATTCTTGTTAGATGAACCCAATTTTCTGACATATGGTACCGGCCAAAGTTTAATAAGTTTTGAATTGGCATTCTAAGAATCTAGCTTGTACCTGAACTAGTAGCAAATATAGTAAACTTGTAGTTGTTCATGCTTAATCACTAGGTCCATGACAAGATTTTGGAGAGGCATAAGTATAAGGCCTTCTCACGTGCTTTGTTGTACGTTTTGGCACATACGACAATAGTAGAGGTACAAAAGCAACAGCCACCTATACATGGCAGGGAATAGAACATGATTATTGTTTAACAGGCTGAACCATTATGTCCCATTGTCAACCCAGTAAATTTTGGTGGTGGTTTATATCAATTAAAGAATTTAACAAGTTCACCCCCAATAGATCACCCTAAATGAAGAAAAAGATTGATGATGCTAACCATTTTACAACTAAGTGTAAGTATCATTGTACCAAATCCATTAATTCTATTAGGCACACTCTCTTCCACCACATAAATCACTCAGCAATACTCATAAATGACAAAGGCATAAAGGTCATTGGATATTTTTTCTTAATAAAAAGGGTTTGCTAAATTGGTCTAAAGAAACAAGCAAAACTGAAAAAGTACCTCAACTTTAAGTATCTCGAGGGATGGCGCAGATTAAAGAAGAGCTATTGTCCACAAAAGGCCAAATCCAACAAAGACATCATATATACACAATTTCCTCAAATTGCTAAATGCTAAGGAAAGTTGATGTTTTTCAGGTAGTAGCCAAGTCTGGAGAGTTGAGAAAGAAAGAAAACAGGAGGAAAGTTGATGTTTTCAGTTAGTGAATGAAAACAAAAAAAAAGTTCGCTGAGTATTTGAGCAAATATGCTCCCTAAATGAACGAACACAAATCAATCAGTTCTACATGATCAACAACAACAACATAGTCTTTCAGTCCCAAGCAAATTGGGGTAGGCTGGAGTTGAAACTCACCAAGAGCCCCAAGTCACGGTTCAGGCACTTCAATAGCTGATTTCCAAGTAATCCTATTCAAACATAAATCTCTAGGTATATCCCAAGCTTTTAAATATCTTTTTATTGCCTCACCCCCATGTCAATTTTGGTCTTCCTCTATCTCTCCTCATATTATTAGCTTGGCTTAGAACTCCACAATGCACTGGTGTCTCTGGAGGTCTCTTTTGGACATGGCCAAATCATCTCAACCGATGTTGGACAAGCTTTTCTTCAATTGGTGCTACCTCTAAGTGATCACGTATATCATCATTCCGAACTCGGTCCATTCTTGTGTGACCGCAAATCCATCGCAACATACGTATTTCTGCAACACTCAGTTGTTGAACATGTCGAATCTTTGTAGGCCAACATTCTACTCCATACAATATAGCCGGTCTAATCGCCGTTCTATAGAACTTGCCTTTTAGCTTTTGCGGTATCCTTTTGTCACAGAGAATGCCAGAAGCTTGTCGCCACTTGATCCACCCTGCTTTGATTCTATGGCTAACGTCCGCATCAATATCTTCATCCCTCTGTAGCATCGATCCTAGATATTGAAAGGTATCCTTTTTAGGCACTACTTGACCTTCTAAACTCACATCTCCTTCCTCCTGTACAACTCCATCAAAGTCGCATCTCATATATTCGGTTTTAGTTTTTAAAACCTTTAGACTCAAGAGTCTGCTGCCATAACTCTAGTTTCCTATTTACTCCCGCCTAGCTTTTGTCCACTAACACTACATCATCAGCGAACAACATACACTAAGGGATATCCCCTTGTATGTTCCTGGTAACCTCATCCATTACCAAGGCAAAGAGATACGGGCTTAAGACTGACCCTTGATGAAGTCCAATTTTAATCGGGAATTAATCTGTGTTACCATCGTTTGTTCAAACACTAGTCACAACATTGTTGTACATGTCCTTGATGAGGGTCACGTACTTTGATGGGACTTTATGTTTGTCCAAAGACCACCACATAATATTTCTTGATATCTTATCATAAGCCTTCTCCAAGTCAATGAAAACCAAGTGGAGGTCCTTCTTCTGCTCTCTAAACCGCTCCATAACCTGTCTTATTAAGAAGATTGCTTCTATGGTTGACCTTTCGGGCATGTGAAGGGTCGAGATGGCGACTAGAGGGGGGGTGAATAGTCTTTTCTAAAACTTAATCGCGTCGGCTAACCGATACAAATGCGGAATTAAAACTATCGGTCTAGCCAAGACTATACCCCACTATATATGTTCACTAGCACCTTGCAAAGATAACAATTATGCAACAAAGGTGCCGGGCTAGTTAGAGCTCTCCTAAACAATTCTAGGAGCAAGGTTACACAAACCTATGCCACTAGTACATTAAGCAACAAGGGAGCTCCTACACATGCTAGTAAGCAAAAGCACAAAGCTAACTAAGCTCACTAGCAATGCTCAATAACAAGGCAACCAATGCCTAATTAGAGAGCACAAATACTTAGCTACACAAACTAAGCAATGTGACTAACAAGGTTACTAAAACCAAATTAGCCACGCAAGGGAGCTACTTCTATACTACACAAGCAAGAAGGTAATTAGCAAGCTACACAAGCTATCTAATTACAAGAACAACTACACAAGCTTAATATGTATAAAAGTAATTGCAAGCTTGTGTAATGGGGATGCAAACCAACGGGAAGAACAAGGTTGACACGATGATTTTTCTCCTGAGGTTCATGTGTTTGCCAACACGCTAGTCCCCGTTGTGTCGACCGCTCACTTGGTGGTTCGGCGGCTAATTAGCATCACCCGCTAAGCCCGCACGTCGGGCGCCGCAAGAACCTACCCCCTGAGTGAGGGTAGCTCAATGACATGCTTTTACTAGAGTTGCTCTTCGCGGCTCCCACGGGGCGAGCACAATGCCCCTCACAAGCACTTCTCTGGAGCGCCGCACAAGCTTCTTGCGCGCTTCGACGGAGACCACCACCAAGCCGTCTAGGAGGTGGCAACCTCCAAGAGTAACAAGCACCACTGGCTTGCAACTTGATCACCTAGTGCCACTCGATGCAACCTCACGATGCAATCGCACTAGAATCGCTCACTCACACAATTGAATGATCACTATCAAGTATATGTGTGATGGAGGGCTCCCAAGCACTCACAAGCATGGACACTAAGTCCCCTTAGGTGCTCAACACCAGCCATGGTCGAAGGCCACTTCTATTTATAGCCCCAAGGACTAAACTAGTCGTTACCCCTTCACTGGGCAACGGTCGGGCCGACCGGACGCTCCGGTCGTGTTGACCGGACGCTGGACCTCAGCGTCCGGTCGCTCGCAGACGACCACGTGTCCCGATTCCAACGGTCACTTGACCTGACCGGACGCTCCAGCTTCAACTGACCGGACGCTGAACCCCAGCGTCTGGTTGTTTCTAGTAAGCTCCCGAGCATGACCGGATACGTCCGGTCGAACGCGATCGGACGCAGCCAGCGTCCGGTCACTCTCCAGCTACTGCTACACTCCACGTCAGCGCGACCGGACGCAGCCTGCCAGCGTCCGGTGCATTCAGATCTAGCGTCCGGTCAGTTGACCGATGCCAGCATCTTCGCGACCAACTCATTTTCACTTCTAACTTCTTCACCCTTGCTCCAATGTGCTAACCACCAAGAATTTGCATCCGGCGCAATAGAATATAGACATTTCATTTTCCCGAAAGCGCCGAATCCCGCCGAGCTTGCAAACACCACCTCCTTTGTAAATGTGCCAACACCACCAAGTGTACACCACCATGTGTATGTGTGTTAGCATTTTCACAATCATTTCCCAAAGGATGTTAGCCACTCAACTTGCCATGCCACTTGATCCTAGCGACAATGCAAAGTTAGATCACTCGAGTGGCACTAGATGACCGATATGCAAACAAGTTTGCCCCTCTTGATAGTACGGCCATCTATCCTAAACCCAGTCATAAACTTCTCTACACACCTATGACCGGTGAAATGAAATGCCCTAGGTTATACCTTTGCCTTGCGCATTCCATTCCATCTCCTCCAATGTTGATGCAACATATGCATCAACACGATCAACAATGATATGATCCACTTCATATCATCACATGATCATATTGGTTCATCGATCTTGAATCTACTTGCTCTTCACCGTTGCCATCGTCCATCGGCGCCAAGTCTTGCTCAAGCTTCACCGCCACGCGGTCCATTACTCCAAAGCCTTCGACTTGCCCTTCACGCTTGCAACCGGTCCATCAAGCCAAGTCTTGTCTTGATCTTCTCCACCTTGATCACATGACTCAATGTCATGTCTCATGTGCATTTAAGCTCCTTCATCATCACATGTGTGAGCTTTGCAACATCTCCAAGCCATTTTCACCTTCATGGCATATGTTGCTCACACACATGTACCTGTGGACTAATCACCTATGTATCTCACATAAACACAATTAGTCCACCTAGGTTGTCACTCAATTACCAAAACCAAACAAGGACCTTTCAGCATGAAACCAAATTGATTTGTTGATATCTGCGTTGTTCCTCGCAGGCGCTCCTCGATGACTCTCTCCCATAACTTCATAGTGTGGCTCATCAACTTAATTCCCCAATAATTAGTACAACTTTGGATATCTCCCTTGTTCTTGTAGATCGGTACCAATATGATTTTTCTCCACTCCTCAGGCATCTTGTTCGATTGAAAGATATTGTTAAACATCTTGGTTAGTCATACTATAGCTATATCCCCAAGACATCTCCACACCTTGATTGGGATACCATCAGGGCCCATTGCTTTGCCCCATTTCATCCTTTTCAAGGCTTCTCTGACCTCTGATTCTTGAATCCTCCGCACAAAGCGCCTGTTAGTGTCATCAAACGAGTCGTCCAACTAAACAGTGATGTTCTCGTTCTCACCATTGAATAATTTATCAAAATACTCTTGCCATCTATGTCTGATCTCATCCTCCTTCACCAAGAGCTGCTCCCTCTCATCCTTTATGTATTTGACTTGGTTGAAGTCCCTTGTCTTCCTATTGCGAGCCCTAGCCATTCTATAAATGTCATTCTCTCCTTCCTTCGTACTCAAACATTGGTAAAGGTCCTCATAGGCCCACCCCTTTGCCTTACTCATCGCTCATTTTGTAGTCTTCTTTGCCACCTTATACTTCTCTATGTTGTTTGCACACCTGTCATGATACAAGCGCTTATAGCACTCCTTTTTCTTAATAGTCTTTTGCACATCTTCATTCCACCACCAAGTGTCTTTTGAGTCGTATCTGCTCCCTTTGGTCACTTCAAGCACCTCTAAAGCAACCTTTCGAACGCATGTTGCCATCTTCTCCCACATGCTGTTTGCATCGCCTTTATCATTCCAAGGGCCTTCTTCAATGACCTTTTTTCTTAAAGACCTTTGATACTTCCCCTTCTAATTTCCACCACTTCATTCTAGCAACCATAGCTTGTTTGTTCCCACGAGCTTGCACCAGAAAGCAGAAGTCAGCCACCACCAGCTTGTGTTGAGCGACCACACATTCTCCAGGCATCACCTTATAGTCCACGCATGTTCATTTATCACTCCTTGTAAGGACAAAGTCGATTTGACTAGAGTACTGGCCGCTACTAAAGGTCACTAAATAGGACTATCTCTTACGGAAGAAATTGTTAGCTATCATCAGATCACAAGCTATGGCGAAGTCTAAGACTTTCTCTTCCTCCTGGTTCCTGCTACCATATCCGAAACCCCCATGAACCGCCTCAAAACCTGCACTTGATGTACCTACATGGCCATTAAGATCATCTCCTATAAAGAGCTTCTCGCTACTAGGGACAGCTCTAACCAAGCGATCTAAGTCTTCCTAGAAAAGCTGCTTAGCACTCTCATCATGGCCTACTTGGGGGCATACACACTAATTACGTTTAAGACCATATCACTAATGACAAGTTTAACTAAGATGATCCTATCTCCTTGCCTTCTCACCTTCACCACACCGTCCTTGAGGCTATCAATCAAAACTCCTACTCCATTTTTATTTGAAGTTGTCCTTGTGTACCAGAGCTTGAAGCCAGTATTATCCACATCCTTCGCCTTCTGTGCCTTCCATTTAGTCTCTTGGATGCATAAGATATTTACACGCCTCCTAACCGCTGTGTCCACTAACTCTCTTAACTTACCTATAAGGGACCCTACATTCCAGCTACATAAACGGATCCTAGTTGGCTCGACTAGCTTCCTTACCCTTCGCACCTGCCGAGGTAGGTGTGAAGACCCTTGCTCATTTTGCACCACACCCGGACACCGATGTGGCGCGCCACTAAGGATGCGATGACCCGATCCTTACTGAAAGTGCATCTAGCCCTTTAGTGGGTTTTGGATGATTGAAAGACAACATAATTAAAGGTCTAACCCGTTTACTGAGTGTGGACAGGTAATAGGTTATCTCACAGGTACCTAACGAAAGCCAAAACGATATGTTGTTGTGTAAATAATCTAGTTCAAGCACAAGACAACAATGCAAATGGAATTCATGCAAAGGCTTGTTTATTGTGGGATTTCCATGTACTATGCAAAAGCAAGCTTGTGAGAATTAATTAATGAGACATAAGGGTTTGCATATGGAATGGTCTCATATTTGAAGCTTGCTAAAATTAAAATGAAAAAGATAACAATACATGAATGAATGATTCAACACAAGATGTGACTTGATGGCTTGAGATGGTGAAGATAGCAAGGAAAGGCTTCGAGGTACTAAGCAAGGGTGAAGGGCAAGCGATGGCTTGGTGGCCGAAGAACCTAGCTAGGGTGAAGAAGGAAGTACTTGCATTTAGTTGAGGTACTAATCCAGCTATGATGGCCATGTTTATGTGGAGGATCAAATCACTATTGGAAGGTTTGATGGAAGTGACTTGATACATTTGGGATTATTCAAAATTGATGAATGAAATCAAGTCACGTGCTCAAGATGGCTATGCTCAAGTGAAAAAGATCAAAGTTGACATGTTAGCACCCTCACTTGATGAAGTTTGGAACACACGGCTTCGGTTGAAAGAGAACAACTCAAAAGGTTTAAATTCGTTATACATTTGAATTTGAGTAAATAGGAATGTCGTACTATTAAGAGGGATGCATCATGTTGATAGATAATGTTTCATAAGTGCTCAAGCCAACCCATGTGAGTTTTGAGTATTTGAGCAACAAAAGAGCTAACTTTATTTTTGCTGGTCTGGCAATACCGAACGTGTTCGGTATTCATACCGGACGTGTCCGGTATTTACCCAGCAGTTGTAAAATTATTGTTCTCGGGTTGGTTCGTCGGGAGTTCCGACGGTTGGGAGTTTCGGCAAGGGTCGGGTGTTCCGATGTCTCGCACTTTAACTGATTTGGAGGGTTCACTGTCCTGGTCATACCGGACGTGTCCGGTATGCACGACCAGAGGCCAACGGCTAGTTTTCCAAAGCCTTGAGGGTCGGAAGTTCCGACGTAAGTCAGGAGTTCCGACGGTCGGAAGTTCCGGCATGAGTCGGGAGTTCCGACACCTCATATACTTTAACTCAGTTGCATGGTTTTCAAATTTGCTGAGGATAGGGAGTTCCGACGTGGGTCGGGAGTTCCGACGGTCGGGAGTTCCAGCATTCATCGGGAGTTCCGACGCCTCACATTATCACTGTAACTTAGTTACCGTTGGGGCAGTGTAAGTCATATCGGACGTGTCCGGTATGCATACCGGACGTGTCCGTTATTGCAACGGCTATAAAACGGCTAGTTTTTCAAGGGGGTTATAAATACCCCCAAGCCTCCACCTTTGGAGGCTGCTGATTCTACTAGTTGCTATACATGTTTTTGAGCCTTGCCAACTCTCCTAACCTTCTCTTAGTGAGTGTGTGATCCAAATTGCAAAATTCATTTGTGGGTTAAGAGAAAATTTGAAAAAAGAGCAAGCCACCACTTGAGCACTTGTGCATATTGTCGATCTCATGATTTGCATTTGTTACTCTTGGACTCTTCAGTCCTAGACGGTTAGGCATCGCCGGAGAGCACCCGAGAGATTATGGTGTGCCTCGAAAAGTCTGTAACAGTCGATTCTGCCACCTCGGAATCAACTAGTGGAAGGAGGAAAAGGAGTTGAAAAAGACTCTAGCTAGAGTGACCTTCGTGGTACCCTCTAGGGCTGACCTTCGCTGGGTCGCCCACAGCCCCCTCAACGGATAGTAGGACTTGAACGAGTCCGAACTTCGGTAAAACAAATATCGTGTCTTAATTCGCATTTTAGTTCGAAGATAGAAATTGAAAGGAGCAAGTTCGGGGCTGATCTGCAGAAATCATGTATACCGGACACGTCCGGTATTCATACCGGACACGTCCGGTATTTACTATCTGTGCAGAAAATATTAATTCTCAGTTCTAACTTTGTGTTGCAGGGTTGTAGGTTCTAGATATATTCTTTATACCTTGTATGCTCTGTGGCTAACTTGTGAGGGGTGGTATTACTCTTTATTTGGAGTTTCCATTTTGGAAACTCCCCTTTCTAATCGTTTCCGCATTTAAAAGGTGTTAATTTTCATAAACGCCTATTCACCCCCCCTCTAGGCGGCATCTTAGGTCCTTTCAATTGGTATCAGAGCAAGGTTCTCACCTAAAGCTTCACCGCCGTAAGAAAAGGATGTCGACGCCTATCGAGTTGGAGCCGATGCTTCTCCAAAATGATGGTTCAAACTTTCTACCTTGGTTAATTCATATACTCAATGCTTTTAGAGATATTAGTCCTCTTGTTGAGCATATTGTGTTTGCAAGCATACCTCTTCCTATAGTTAATTGGAGCGACTATAAGAATTTATCAAAAGAGGAAGAAATATGCGTGCAACTCAATGCTCAAGCTATTAATATCATTTTGAGTACATTGAGTGCAGAGGTTCAAGATGAGGCAATATTCAATGGACAACCACATCCGGAGAGTGCTCATCTCATTTGGACCAAACTCATTGAGTTATATGGAAAATCCAAATGTGATGATGCACTTGAGGTCGAGTCAATGGAAAGTATGTCCATTGTGTCTTCATGCAGTGAAGAAGCCTCACAAGACCTCAAGAGTGCCGAGCCGGAGCAAGAAGTCCAAGCAACGCGTGATATGCTATCTGCCTGCACATACCAGACATGTCCGGTATGCATACCAGACGTGTCCGGTATGGATGTGGCAGCAGGACAGCAAGCTGTCTATGATGATGAGGCTCAAGCCCGGTGGCGACCAAGTGATGAGTCAACCTCAGTATCTCATGATACTCATCACTTGTGTCTCATGACCAAGAAAAGCAAGAAGAAGGCTAGCAAGAAAGATCAAGAGAAGGAGAAAGCACAAGTAGATGATCAAGATGAGAGTGACGTTGAAGTTGAAGATAACTACAATCTTGATCATCTCAACCGCAAAGACAAGATCATCATCATGAAGATAGTTGAAAAGAATGATGAGCTTGAAGAAGAGATTGAGAAGCAAGAGCAATCACTTCAAAAGCAAGAATTGTTTCTCATCTCTAAGATGAAAGAACTAAAGGCTCTAAATGAAAGGTATGAAAAATTGTCAATTGAGCATGCTTTAGTTACTAACTCCTCTTCTAGTGTTTCACAACTAGAGAAGGAAAACTTTGAGCTCAAGGCAAGGCTAGATGAACTATCAAGCAAGTATAATATGCTACAAGCAAACTATGTTCATCTAAAGTGCTCTCATGATGAAGTAGTAGAATCAAGCATCATGCTTGAGGTGGCTTATGAGGTTGTGATCACATCGGTAAAATTTTCTCAACCTCTCACACTTCCACTCACTAGTACACCATCTCAATTAAATGTTTCTTGTACTAATGAGTGTGCTCCTCAAGCAAGCCAATCTTTGATTGAGCTAAATCTCATAGAAAACATAGAGCTCAAAGAAGAGGTGAAAAGATTAAAGAAAGATGTGATTCAATTGAAGGGTAAGGAGAAAGCACAACCTTCTCAAGATAACCGTGATAACATGGTGAAGAAGCTTGAGAAGGGTTCAAACCTTGCTTCCTCCAAAGCCCAACAAAAGAATCACATTTCAAGTAAGGCCAACACAACCAAGAGCAAGAAACATGGAAAAAGGATGTGCTATGGTTGTAGATTGTATGGACATGAGTGGGCTATATGTCCACACAAGAGTTGGGCCGACAAGTGTGAAGTGGCCGAACAAAAGGCCTCAAACAAGTTGGCCAACCAAAAAAAAGTGATGGACAAAGCACTTGTCTCATAAGCAAGAAGTTAGGGCAACCTACCAAGAAATGCCCAGTGTACCAAGAGGCAAGAAAGGAAGCCCAAGTTGCAACAAGAAGATGCTATGGATGCAATAAGATGGGCCACAAGGTTGACAGATGTCCATACAAGCAAAGCAAGCATAGAGCAAACAAAGGTCGCATATGCTATGCTTGTAGAAGAAAGGGGCATCTAAGCTATAAATGCCCAAATGGTAACGCTCCTAAGCCAAACACATTTATTTATAATGATATGCTTAGGAAGACCACAAATGGAGTTAACACTAGCAAGGTGATGTGTTCACCACAAACTAGTGCTAAAGCCATTTGGGTGCCTAAGCACTTGTTGACTAACCCAAAAGGACCCAACAAGATTTGGGTACCAAAGTGTGCTTAGGTTAATGATGTAGGTACTTGGTGATGAGATAGAAGCTTCAGGGTGGTTGAGCAAGCAATTTGACAATATCCACCCAATCTATCAACCAACTCTTATCATAATCCATTATATGGTTGACCCGAAGATAATTCAATGAATACATCATATATTTCATCCTCACCATTAGTAACAAGTATCTAAACCTTATAGATAGCCACTTTGTTCGTTTCGTGTTCTATAGTTCACAAATAGGCATATTTGTGAAATAATGAAAGTGGCTAATTAGATTCAATTAAAAAGAATTTTACTTTGCCATATGATGTTTTAACGGCTCTCTAGTAAAGCAATTCATTTGTTGAGATGCAAGTATACAATAAATACTAGAGCTAAATAAAGAATCACAAGCAGCGAATTAATTGGTTCTGTCCTGCACCTATCGGACGTGTCCGGTATTACTATCGAACGTGTCTGGTATGGTCAGGGACAGAAAGTAAGTGTTTCTATTCTGTGTATTCCGAACGTGTCTGGTATACCTACCAGACGTGTCCGGTATTACAGGAACCAGAACACTAATTGGATTGCAACTGAGTCTTTGATTCATATATTTTCATATATCACTAATTTACTCAGAAGCTTGTGATTTATTAAATCTAAGTGGATTGTGAGCATCTCCCGAACTCAATTTTAAATATGGCAATTTTATTTGATTTATGGTCAAAATAGAAAATTGGCTCTCGATTCCCTAATAGAATAAAAGTGCTTGTTGAAAGTCATTCAAATTACTTGAAGCACTTATTTAGGGGGAGCTAAGATTCTATTTTGCACCATTGTAGACTAACAAATTTATCTAGCATTCTTTGTAGTTCTTTGGATGAAAAGTGATTTAGAATCTAGCATGATTATTTGGCAATCAAGGTCAACATAAAGATTATCATGCCATGAATCTTCTTAGTGGTATTCTTGTGGGCTCAAGGCAAAGGTATGTGTTTACATATATACATTGCAAGTGCATCTAAGGCCCTTTATATGTTAGAATGTGCATTTATGTGACATAGGAGAGATAATTTTCAAAACCCATAACTAGCATGCATAGTTGGTGTGAATTTGAAAAACTATTTGAATCTTGGTCTTTGTGACCTAGCCTTGCCATGTGATGATTATAGCTCTCCTTGGTTGTTTGATCAGCTAATCACACATGACATGGTTTTCTTAAGTCCACAATCTACTATGTCTCACTCTATCTCTCTCGAGTAAGCAAAATCTTGTATATGCCAAATATTTGGAAAAGAGAAAATCACTTTATGGCATTGGATAAGAGAAGTGATCATATTCGGTTTGGATCAAGATTTTATATCTTTCTAGACTGAGAAATAATAGAAAAGGGGATTGGAAGAGAGAAATCACATTTTGGAATGACTTGGGCTAGCCCGCGTATACCGGACGTGTCCGGTATGAGCGGGACTATAAAACCAGCCGTACCCCTTTGGCCCAGACAGACTCATCTTCTTCCAAGCCACCCAGCTGTCGCCTTCCTCCACACCTAGGGCGACCAAACATCTCACCAAGAAGAGGGAGAGAGGGAGATTACATTAGAGAAGGCTTGCATCAAGATTGAAGGCCCAGGGATTTGGATTTCACACCGCCTTCTCATCTCTTCTCCAAAGGTACCCTAATCGTGGACCTCGTCTGATCTTCATGGATGATGATTGGTTTTGAAATTCCTTTGGTTAATATGCTACATTGGTGATGTAGAAGCAATGGCCAAAGTTTGGAATTGATCCGTGACGGTTTGAATCGAGAAACCCTAGTTAGGGTTGCTGGACACCCATATCGAACGTGTCTGGTATGCTACCGGACGTGTCCGGTATGGCCCAGCAGAGCAGGCTCTCTGCTTTCCTTTGATTCAATCCTATCCTAGAATTGTTTGTTAGACTTAGCTTCTTTTGTATCTACATTTTGCAAACCTATTGACAGTTGTGTGTCAAAGATGGATGTAAAACCATGGATCAAAGATTCTACATCTAAATTGCAATTCACGATTAAATTTTGGGCATGTATCTGAAATTTCTTGCAAATCTTTGAATACAGGACAACAGCCATGAGTGGACGTCAGGAGCCTAGGTCCAAGCACAGGCATGATCCCACACTTGAAAAGTACAAGAAGGCAAGATAGGAGATGCATCCTGGATTCCAGCCGAGCAGCAGGAGGCCTTCCAGAGCCACCTCTAGTGCATCACCTCAATATGCAGAGGGGTCAGGGAGCTCTTCTTCTGACACTAACACTGATGAGTTCAGAGTAGAGTCTAGAGAAGAAAGAAAGAGAAAGAGCACTGATAGAGGATTAGATGGTGATAGCTTAGATGAGGAGTAGGAGATTGAGGAGGAGGAGCCAGTTCCTCCAGTTCAGCACCAGCCTGGTCAGGGTATGCATTATGGTCTCCTTGAGACATGTCTGCCCAATGTGCCCTCCTATGTTTCTAGGGTTGACTATAGGGGAAAGGGTATGATCAGGAAAGCTACAGATGAGCGAAGGGTAGATCCGAGAGGCTTACCTAAGGTTCAGTATGATCACCGCTTCCAGACAACCTTTCACTTGGATTACTACTCCAGTGTGATTCTCACTAGGAACCCAGTTATTGCCAGGTCTCATTGGATTGACTAGTAGTACATTAGAGAGTTATAGAAGGCCTCAGTTGATCATGCCATTGCTATTTGCCAGCGCACTGGGGTTTATGGGATCATGGAGTTCCAGCATGACTGGAATACCGAGGTAGTAGCTCAGTTTTATGCTACCCTGTTCGTTGAGGAGGATGACAGGCGAATGCACTGGATGCTCGAGGGCTAGTGGTACAGTGTGGACTATGATGTGTTTGCCGCTCACCTTGGCTTCTCAGAGGATGACCTACAGAGGGATAGGATCCACACCGAGCAGGTGTTACCCCCTGAGCAACTTGCCTATATATATCCACCAGGAGGTGAGAGGGGAGCAGTGGGGAAGGTTCAGGGTCTTCACCCTACTTATAGATACCTGGACAGGATGTTTAGGAAGTCTATTGACTGCAAGGGTGGAGACAAGGGCAACATTGCAGATTACTCTAGGAACCTGCTCCACAGGATGGCACCTGATGCTCATCCCTTCAGCGTGTTTGACTTCATATGGTTAGAGATTAGGAGTGTGGGAGAGAGGCCCCTCAAGGGCTATGGATTTGCTCCCTATATCATGTATATGATTGAGCAGGTGACAGGGCACACATTTGAGTATGACAAGAGTCACAAGGCCCTGAAGATTGTTGCAGATCTGCCTGAGACAGGGTTACCTCCAGCAGGACCAGGAGGAGCAGCAGCAGCACCAGAGGCAGATGCACCTAGGAGTGGTGCACCAGTAGGAGCTTCACCTTCACCACGTGCTCCTTCACGTTCTACTTCATGCCGTGGCAGTCCTCTCTCGCCTATCCACAGGCTTTTCAGCTCCATATTTGGGATGTGCAGAGACATCTAGACCCGATAGCAGAAGGAGAGGGAGGCTAGGAGGAAGGACACTCAGACTTTGAAGCAAATTGCTTCTAATCTTGAGCTTGATCCTTCTAGGTCTCCACTATCAGATGAGACATCTAGTGAGCCTGAGACTGAGGAGCAGCAGCAGTCAAGATATGATAGAGAGTATGTCGAGTTCATTCAGCGACAGCAGCAGGCACCAGAGCACCCTGACACTCTTCCTCTTCAGGCTCGTGTGCCTACTCACTCCCAGCCCCGTCCTGGTACTGTAGACGACTTTGCTTCAGACTGGTGGAGTGACCTCACAGGTGGTGGCGGCTTCTACGGGTCTGGTAGCTATGACCCGTCTAGTGTGGGTGGTTCTCGTCTAGCTGGTGTTACACGCTCAAATGACGAGGATGCTGGTAGAGATGATGATGATGATGATGAGTGATGCATGAGATCAGAGACAGCTTGTAGCCCCTTTTGTCCTTAGTTTGTCATTTTGGGACCTTTGTGGTGATAGATGACAAAGGGAGAGAGTGACTGATTAAAAGCTTCAGGATAGTTTCATTTGTTTCTCTTTGTACCTGAGGATATGTACTGCAGGTTGTAGTGGTTTTCATTTTTTTCGTTTTTTGAGCTTCACTGATGTATCTTGAGTTTGAGACAGTTTGTATCATGTGAAAGATGAGACTCACTTATGCTTTATCCATGTATCTCTTGAGACATGATCTTAATATATTTTTCAGTGGCTTATGGACTTGAGAAAATGTGTAATGAGTGCTATGTGTGGTATACATGTGTTGTATTTATTTTTCATAAGGTCTATGCATGATAGAATGAAAATATTTGATGTGATGTCTTTATATTTATTCTTGTGTGATATATCCTGTCATATGCATCACAATTCTATTTTGTCACACACACATGCACCCCATGGATGCAATGATTTAGGGGGAGTCTCCTATATGTTTTAGTATGTGCAATTGATAAGTTGAGGTCATTTTGTGAATTCCAATCACAAGCACATATTAAGGGGGAGTCTCTTACAAATCATTGAACACAAAAACTTAAATGTTTATATTCTTGTGTAAGCTTTAATCAAGTTGTCATCAATCACCAAAAAGGGGGAAGATTAAAAGTGCATCTAGCCCTTTAGTGGGTTTTGGATGATTGAAAGACAACATGATTATAGGTCTAACCCGTTTACTGAGTATGGACAGGTAATAGGTTATCTCACAGGTACCTAACGAAAGCCAAAATGATGTGTTGTTGTATAAACAATCTAGTTCAAGGACAAGCCAATAATGCAAATGGAATTCATGCAAATGCTTGTTTATTGTGGGATTTCCATGTACTATGCAAAAGCAAGCTTGTGAGAATTAATTAATGAGACATAAGGGTTTGCATATGGAATGGTCTCATATTTGAAGCTTGCTAAAATTGAAATAAAAAAGATAACAATACATGAATGAATGATTCAACACAAGATGTGACTTGATGGCTTGAGATGGTGAAGATAGCAAGGAAAGGCTTTGAGGTACTAAGCAAGGGTGAAGGGCAAGCGATGGCTTGGTGGCCGAAGAACCTAGCTAGGGTGAAGAAGGAAGTACTTGCATTTAGTTGAGGTACTAATCCAGCTATGATGGCCATGTTTATGTGGAGGATCAAATCACTATTAGAAGGTTTGATGGAAATGACTTGATACATTTGGGATTATTCAAAATTGATGAATGAAATCAAGTCACGTGCTCAAGATGGCTATGCTCAAGTGAAAAAGATCAAAGTTGACATGTTAGCACCCTCACTTGATGAAGTTTGGAACACACGGCTTCGGTTGAAAGAGAACAACTCAAAAGGTTTAAATTCGTTATACATTTGAATTTGAGTAAATAGAAATGTTGTACTATTAAGAGGGATGCATCATGTTGATAGATAATGTTTCATAAGTGCTCAAGCCAACCCATGTGAGTTTTGAGTATTTGAGCGACAAAAGAGCTAACTTTATTTTTGCTGGTCTGGCAATACCGGACGTGTCCGGTATTCATACCAGACGTGTCCGGTATTTACCCAGCAGTTGTAAAATTGTTGTTCTCGGGTTGGTTCGTCGGGAGTTCCAACGGTCGGGAGTTCCGACGTCTCGCACTTTAACTGACTTGGAGGGTTCACTGTCCTGGTCATACCGGACGTGTCCGGTATGCACGACCAGAGGCCAACGGCTAGTTTTCCAAAGCCTTAAGGGTCGGGAGTTCCGATGTGAGTCGGGAGTTCCGACGGTCGGAAGTTCCGGCATGAGTCGGGAGTGCTGACACCTCATATACTTTAACTCAGTTGCATGGTTTTCAAATTTGCTGAGGATAGGGAGTTCCGACATGGGTCGGGAGTTCCGACGGTCAAGAGTTCCGGCATTCATCGGGAGTTCCGATGCCTCATATTGTCACTGTAACTTAGTTACCGTTGGAGTAGTGTAAGTCATATCAAACGTGTCTGGTATGCATACCGGACGTGTCCGGTATTGCAACAGCTATAAAACGACTAGTTTTTCAAGGGGGTTATAAATACCCCCAAGCCTCCACCTTTGGAGGCTGCTGATTCTACTGGTTGCTATACACGTTTTTGAGCCTTGCCAACTCTCCCAACCCTCTCTTAGTGAGTGTGTGATCCAAATTGCAAAATTCATTTGTGGGTTAAGAGAAAATTTGAAAAAGAGAGCAAGCCACCACTTGAGCACTTGTGCATATTGTCGATCTCGTGATTTGTATTTGTTACTCTTGGACTCTTTGGTCCTAGACGGTTAGGCGTCGCCGGAGAGCACCCGAGAGATTGTGGTGTGCCTCGGAAAGTCTGTAACGGTCGATTCCGCTGCCTCGGAATCAACTAGTGGAAAGAGGAAAAAGAGTTGGAAAAGACTCCGGCTAGAGTGACCTTCGTGGTACCCTCTAGGGCTGACCTTCGCTGGGTCACCCACAACCCCCTCAACGGAGAGTAGGACTCGAACGAGTCCGAACTTCGGTAAAACAAATATCGTGTCTCAATTCGTATTTTGTTTGATATTTGTGTTGCTCCAGCTCTTGTGCAGGTTCTCTGTGTATATTGTCATCTCTAGCTAGAGCCTGCAATTTGGTTCGAAGATAGAAATCGAAAGGAGCAAGTTCGGGGCTGATCTGCAGAAATCGTGTATACCGGACACGTCCGGTATTTACTGTCTGTGCAGAAAATATTAATTCTCAGTTCTAACTTTATGTTGCAGGGTTGTAGGTTCTAGATATATTCTTTATACCTTGTATGCTCTGTGGCTAACTTGTGAGGGGTGGTATTACTCTTTATTTGGAGTTTCCATTTTGGAAACTCCCCTTTCTAATCGTTTCCGCATTTAAAAGGTGTTAATTTTCATAAATGCCTATTCACCCCCCTCTAGGCGGCATCTTAGGTCCTTTCACTTACTCACTTGACATCGTGTCCAGATTACGACACGGCGCGTCACGAGGGTGACGACCCGGCCCTTGCTCATTTAACACCATACCCGGGTTCCGACATGGCGCGTCCATAAGAGGGTTATGCCCCAATAGGATTCTTTTGGGTTTCATCTCCATTAAAGTGGCTAAGTTTTTACATTGGCTCGTCGCGCCTAACATAACCCTCCTCGTTTACCAGGGCTTGGGACCTGCTATGCTGGGACACTAAAAGCGCCCCACCATAGGCGGAGTTAATCAGTTCTACATGATCATTCAATGTAATTAAACAAACCTATATCAAGAAAGTCTTATGAACAGTAAGATACACAAAACATAATGTCATTGTTGTGCTCTACAGTTAATACACACTGTTTAGCTCAAAAGTTAAATACTTTGCCTAGGCATAAGGCCAGAGCTGATGACAATTGTAGATACAGTAGTGACTGAATATATGAATGTATTACCTTTTGCCCGAGGAAATCCAATGATAAAGTATTTATACATGTGGTACCACATAGAAACTCACTTAACTTGAATGGTTCCTGAGGAGGGGGCAAGGCTGAAAAGATTTCCACTTCCTTGAGGCATGGGATGTATCCCCAAGTCAAGGGCACACATCTAGTTAGCCAAAAGCCAAATATGACTTTCTCTAGCTTTGGAAGGCAATGCAACTCAACTTGCGCAAAATAACAATGGACAAGTTCTACAATGTTGAGTTTTGAGTTTGGTGCATCTATCTTGAATGTTGATTGGAAGCCAGTATCACACTGGCTGAGATAAAGATACTGAAGTTCCGTGCATACATTTGCAATGAGATTATGTAGATCTGATTCCGCAAAGGTTGCATTAAAAAGGAGGAGTCTTGTGAGGCAACAAGATATATTTGGATAGTTACCAAAGAAACTATTCACACCATTTGCATGTTTTTCCATTTCTTCATCACTGACAGCGCCTGGGGTCCTCTCAACCCCACTTGTGAGCTCTATATCTTTTACCATTCCATTTTCAAGCACTTCATTAACAAGGTGACCGATTTCACTCGAGTAACTGTTGGCCATGACTAATGAAACACAAAGTCTGGTGATGACTGTCTTTCTGCGGGAAGGAGACAACATGGTTCTAACTGCTTCTGCAAGAGATGACATTGCTTTATCGATGTGATCATCCACTGTGGGATCGGCATATGGTTCATGAAGAAAGTCCATCATATCTATTTTGAGTTGTCCGAGCAACCACAGAAGGTGTCTCCATCGTGTGGATAGGACACTTGCCCTCACTGATGTTGTTAAGTCGACATTTTCTAAGATTGAGAGCAAAACATCGTCATTTAACTTGCTTATCATGTCTTCCCCAACTTGCTGCAAGATCACAAGCAGTTAATATTTTAATGCAAAAGTTCCATGCAAATTCATACCAATAAAGATATAAATATATTAAAGCAATAACATATAATCCATGGGTGAACAAGTCCCTATACTCTACATATCTACTCGTCTCTTCTGATTATAGCCTATATCAAGTCCTTTTGGCTCATCCCTAGCTGTAGGCCAAGTGGTGTAAAAACACTGGAACTAAACCAGTTCTGTCCACCAGCTGCTAAATTACTCTCTTCTAAACCTGATGTGTAGAAAAAAAACAATAAAAAACGTATTAATCTTACACAATTTTCAGCCTTATTTTAAAACCTGTGTAAAAGGCTTCTTCCTCTGATTCATAATGTATAAGCAGCTATATTTGAAAAATTGACAATGTTAAAACAAACTATGTTTGTGTTTTTCTTCGTTACATAGAATTTATTTAAATTTCCGAGGAAGAACAATATAACCTTAAGAAAGTAACTAGTAACAGTGATGTTTCAAGACAGTAAAAAAAGAAGAAGATATGTTTCAAGATAGAACTTACATGGGTATGTTCGGCCTCGTGTGCCATCAGGAATACGACACAAGCTTGCAAGCCTTTCAAGCTGAGATGAAATAAATCGGAATGCTTGTGTTTAATTATGGAAGGGTGTGTGTGTGTGGGTGGGTGGGTGGGGGGGTTAGATCCCTCCAAACAAACACGCCTACACCATCCTTCAATCGAATTGTAAGACTTTGATTGATGGTGTGATGAAACAATTCTGTATTCTTTTGTCTATATTTGTATATGCGTGTGCAGATTCCTCCAAATACAATGGGATTGGAGGGGCCTTCAATCTGATTATGAACCTTTGAAACTGGAGATGGAATAATTCTGTACTTGTGTTTATTTATACAGGCATGCGTGTCTCCAAATACAGATAGGACCAGCCCTCAAATCTGATTCGAATATGTTTTCTGAATTATTCGGAAATCAAATGATACACTACAACAAAGGCTGATTTGTTAGCAATCCGAGTCCGCGATGGGAGAGAGAAAATAAACTGCACTCCGACCACCGGTAAGCACACAGTAAATTTATTCGTTGCCGAGCGTAGGGATGAGAGGAATTCTCCTCTGATGATCACATACAAGAAGGGACTTGGCGCTGGGGCTTCACGGCGCTAGCCGTGGGGCGGCGCTCACGGCCCCGGCGATGCATAAGGCGGAGCAGGGGCGTGGGCAGAGGCTAGAGACGATTGGGAGCTCCGGAGTTGATGGCGGCGCCCGCTGGGACGGAGCGGAGGACTTTTTTTCGGAAATGCTAAACACCACGGGTGTTTCATCAAGAGCTGGCACACGATTTTTTTTAGCCATCGCATCCCCACGCCGCCATCGAGAAGCGCGGCTACCCGTGGTGCTGTAACACACGTGGTGCAGCCGAGGGTCTCGACGCTAGGCAGCTTCCTGACGAGCGCATTCTTGGCAGCCATCTTCCTAGTCCCGAGCGCGAGGCAGGTGGTGACGACGGCGGGCAGATCAATTTGTCCGCATAGAAAAAAATTATTTATTGTGATATGTGGATCCGTAGAACTGTGATTTTGTTATTTGTGATTGTCTGGAGGTAGAAAAAGACTGAAGGTAAAAGAAAGATGGAGGTTGTTGGATCTTAATTCTATGGTGTAAAAAAATTCATATGTTGAAACTACATAAAACACATGGTTTTGTTGGGCAGACTCTTTTTTTTTTTTTTTTTTTTTTTTTTTAGGACAGGAGCGGAGGAAGATGGAGATCGGTCGATAGTAGGCTAGCCCAGGCCACTGAAACTGGAGACGAGCTGCCGCGTTGGGCTGGGCCAGGGCGATGAGGCCGCGAGCTAGGCCCCCCGTAGCCGGCGCACGGCGGAATAAGGGACCGCAGGTGACAGAGAGCTCCAACGCTCGATTATTTTATTTTAGATATTGTTAGAATTTTTTTAAAAATAATATTTTTTAATAATTAATTGCAAATCTAGCATTTAGATTGTAAAAATTATAAATATAGTATATTGTTGGCCTCTGGCTAGCCGACAGTGGCCTATTGGCAACCGGTGGGCCGATAGGATTCTGTCGGCCGTCCAGTAGCCGACTAGGTACCCGTTATTGTTAGACATGACAGCCCAGTGGACCTATATCGACATGATAGGCATGTCGGCACCCGATTAGCCGATAGGACCTTGTCGGCCTTCTGATAGCCGACAGGCCCTATAAATATCTAATCAATCATCTTCTCCCTCGCGTTGTTTCTCTCGCTCGCTCTTTCTCTCTCGCTCACCGGCGTGCCGTCACCCGCCGCTTCTCCTTAGCCGCGCGAGCGGCTTGGGCTTGCCGCCGGCCGTCGGATCCTGCGGAGGACTTGCCGCCGCTGGCGGCCCCTGGCCCGGGCGGGCCGCCGCCCCCACAGCGTCGCCGCCGACCCCTTGGAGGCATCTCAGGTACGTTTTTTTTTTCTTTTTTTAGTTAGTTTAGTTAGGTTTTGTTAGTTTAGTTTTTTAGTTTAGTTAGATTTTGTTAGTTTAGTTTATTAGCTAGAATTAGTTTTAGGAGTACTTTTAGTTTTAGGGTTAGGTTAACTTTTAGGGTTAGTTATTAGTTTTTTCTATTTGGGGCTCTTGCGTTTGTACCCTCGTTTTGTATCGAAATTGTGATTTTGCCCCTATTTTTTTGACTTTATGAATTTACCCCTACTGTACCATTCACGAAGCACCAGTTTGCCCCTGCTCCGTCATCCATCCCTAACGGTGTTAAACTTTGTACAAAAGGACATGAATGCCCATGCGATTTTGCCCCTGTTTGTTATGTCTAATTGTGATTTTACCCTGATTTGGAATTAGACTTTTTTATTGTATGCCTAATTGCAATTATTTGAACTCAGATTTAATATTGATAAATATTCAAAATTTTGGCAGCACCTTTACTATATTTTGCTAGCAACAATATGAAGGATACTTCTTACCGAGCAATCATACCAAAAATAACGACACAAAGGAAAATCCCTATGCTCCAATGTCGTCTAGGAGACTAAGATATCTCCTGCCTTCTAACTGTAGAATTATTCAGGATACCAAAAAACCACCATCCCTTCTGCAGGGTTGAAGCAAGAACATGAAAAACTAGCTTGACCTTGAACCAACAAAATTGCATTTCAACAGGTGTGAGCTTGTATTGTTGCCCTGTCATCACTCCAGGTGCTCTCTGCTCGACACCTTTTGCTCTGGGATATGGGGATAAAAACTGCATTAGATTACAGTGACACTGTAGGGAGATTTGCAAAATGAAGGGAAAATAAATGCTGAAAGAATCAGTTTCACCGATACTTACACTGGCGAGAAGACATTTCACCATGCCCACTAAAACGACACATGACGGCGTTGGCATACTTCTGTTGATTCCACAGCTTGTAATTTTTGGCGATTTTTTAAATTTCAAACCTAATCCAAAAGAACTTACAAGTGCGATGTAACTTGGTCGTGGCTGCTTAACCTAATCCAAAGCTTCATATTGACAAGATGCTTTCTTCTGCATCCTGATGAGCTTTGTGCCATTGTCAGGACAAACTAGTTTGACCAAAGGAAGGAACAAGCACTTACTGGCCATTAGAATGTACCAAGATTCTTACTGTTTGAGTACTTGATGACTTGTACACATCAATACACTCAAGCAGGTCTGCATCGCATGTTAAAAGAACCCACTCAGATTCATCATCCAAGTACTTGAGGTCCACATGCATCTCCTGAGCAACGCCGAACCGCTTTAGAATTTCTTCTTTTAGCTTTTCAAATCCCCAACTAGGCTGAAGTCGGAATATACATCTTTCTTCGCCGTACATGGCTTTTATCTTGAGAGAATCAGGCTTAGACATTTGCATACCTGCCATGTTTTCCACTGGTTTTTGTTCACTAAAAAGCATTTGACTATGAGACCTAGGCAGGGTGACAGGTCTTTCTTCAGGAAACATCTGCAATTCCGCATGGCTCGCATCTTTGAGTAGTGTGGAGCTCTGATTCACCTCCATGAAAACTTCTTTCTTTACTGCAAGTTGAGGAGCACTGCCATGTTGTTGTGATTTCGAACCACTGGAATAACCATGGCTGGAATTTGAGCTTTGGCTGCAAGAGGGGGAGAGGGAATTAGAACCAGAATTATGCGAGGTGAATCTGCCCTCGCAATGCCGATCAGGAACAGAAGGTTCCAAGAGACCTTTTTCCTCAGACAACGGATAAGTTCTCATAGAGTGAGCTGAGCTGAACAGTTCCTTCACTACCATGTACTGAATCAATCACCATTTGCAATTTCTTCAGGGAGTTACCTCCTAAATTCTTTGCAGCTTCTTTCAGGCTACCAGCAAAATGCTTCCGAAGTTCTCATAGAGTGAGCTGAGCTGAACAGTTCCTTCACTACCATGTACTGAATCAATCACCATTTGCAATTTCATCCTCTTGCTTGCTGAATCCAAATGGCAGATCACCATCCATTTCTTTCACTCCCTTATTTTGAGCACACACAAGGCTTGCTATCCATGAGGATACCTCCTCAGAAGTTTCCAGCGATGCTGTCCTTGCAGGAACATCAATGCCACTACAAACCTCATCTAGGTTTTCATGCATAGTTTTGGCATATTATGGTGGAGCTAGTGCACTTGTTTCAATTGATCCTTCATCCACCAGTTCTTTCAAGCTGACAACTCGAAGCATATAGCATGTTTTCTGTATTGTAATGGACAAAGAATTCAGCATGGCTCGTTGCTGTTCAATCTCTATACAGTCCACTGGCAGGAAGAATTCCAAGACATAGTCAAGACTGATTACTTCGGTGATTGGCATGCCCGGTAGTTATCACGTCTTTCCTAAGGGCATTTCATCAAACAGGTTAAGAGCGTAACGGCATAACAGCCTGCAGAGCAGTAGCGATTGTCTACCTTGAGAGCGCTGCAGATGTTCTGGATCTCGGCATTGTAGTTGACCTTCTCGGTGGTCATGACAAGCTCGACGACGCCAAGGCATGCCCGGCTGCGAGGCTCGAAGATGGGGAGCGCGACGCTGCCCCGGATGTTGAAGAACTGCGCGTGGCGTACGCGCGGGTACTCCTCGGTGGAGAAGTAGCGGACGTCGGGGGTCCACTCGGGGACGCGGCCGACGAAGACGCGGCCGGGCATCCCCAGGTCGGTGCGCGCGGTCTCGTCGGCGGAGAACTGGTACTTCATGGACACCGTCCGGTAGCTGGCGAGGCGCTCGTTCCGGCGGTCGAGCCAGAAGGGCTGGCCGCACGTGGTGAGCACCTGGCGGTCGCCGATGACGGTGGGGACCCAGACCTGCGCCAGCAGCTCCCCGGGCTGCGTCTGCGACAGCAACGCTATGCGCTCCAGCGCGCGCCGCAGCCGCTCCTTTACCGTGGCCTCGACCTCCGGCCCGCTCCGCGCCCACGTCGCCCCGATGCCGCACCTGCTCCGCCCGCCCTGATGCCGACGCTGCTTCGAGCCGCCGCACGCTCCGCCGCCTGGAACCGCGCCGCCCGCTCCCTTCCTCTCCGATGCAGTCGGTGTCTCGTGGAGTCGAGAAACAGTCAGAAACGGATAAGGGGCAGTGTGGGCATTTGGATTTTTCTTTTCAGGTTTGGAATTTTTTTAATTCATCTATTCAATGGGTATTTGACGCACATCCAAAGCAGGGGCAGACGGACACTTCAGTTCAAAATAACAAGGGCAAAAACACAAAGTTAAAAAAATAGAGATAAAATCACAATTAGAGTACTGAACAAGAACAAGAACACAATTATCTCTTTCTATTTAGGGTTAGTTAGTTTAGTTATTAGTTTTCCTTCTAGCGTAGGGTTAGTTATTAGGTTTTTTTTTCTAGTTTTAGGGTTAGTTTTAGATTAGTTATTAGTTTTGGTTGTAGTTGTAGATTAAACCAACACTACAACGACTAAACAGAGTAGCACATGTCCATAGCATCACAAGAAATAGACCGGCGCGAAGGCACGACATAGGCATAAGGATAGATATCATGTATGAAGTGTGTGAACATGATAAAAAGATGTATGAACAAGTGTATGAAAGAGCAAGAAAGGGTTTTCGTCGGTGTCGGGAACGGCGTCGACTAGGGTTCGACCTTGTTGTGTAGATGGGAAAGGCTGTTGGCTTGCTGCTGCCACTCTCAGCTGGCTGCGGCTTGCTGTCAGCTAGCTGCGGCTGGCTGGAGGCGTGCTGCGGCTGGCCGACGGCTTGCTCCAGGTGGCCGAGGTTGGCTGCTGCTACTGGACGCGACTCCGGTGGCGACGGTGGTGGCCGGGGTCGACGACGGAAGTTGCAAGGCTGTGGCCGAGGTGCAGGAATGTAGGGTGACGGAGGTGGTGGCGCTGCTGTCCGGCGAGGTGGTCGGCGTCATGGTCAGCAGCTTTGGCTCTTGGCCCATGGCGGCGGCGAGCAGGGGTGGCTTCCCGGTGTGGAGGAGGACGACGGGCTACCAGAGAGGTGGTGTTGGTCGTGGTGGTTGGGGGACATGGCAAACAGCAGGAGGCCGACATGGTCTGCAGCTCCGGTTCCTAGCTCCTGGCGGCGACGAGGGAAGGAGGCCGGCGACGGACGCGCTCAGCAAAGATGATGCAGCTCAGCTCCAACGTCCAGGCGGGGCAGGGCACGACCATTGCAGGCTCACGGTCGGCCCGGAGCATGGCAGCACAGGGAGCAAGACGGTCAGGAATGTCAACAGAAAGGGTAAAGGCGAAACCTTGGTGTTGGGGGCTCACCAGCGGGCGGGGCTCGGTGAGGAGGAGCTCGGCGGTGGCGAGGTGGAGCTCGACGGCGCTGACGAGGAACGCCGATGGCGAGGAAGGGCGCAGCTTGGTCACGACGCGGAGCAGGGAGGTAGCAAGTGGTGAGGCTGCTCCTCGGTAAGGTCACGTGCGACCACCTGCTCGGCAAACGGAGCAGAGGCGCGGCGAGGACGAAGCAGGGGCTTGACGGAGACATGGCTCGACGGAGAGAAAGCTGAGGCCACGGTGCTGCTGACGAGGAGCCAGCGTCGAGGAAGGACGTCCGCTGGGGCTCGGGTGTGGGCTTGGCGCGAGGAGGAGGCAGAGCGCGACGTGGACGGCATCGAGGTAGGCACGGGAGGACAAGGCGAGGCTTGGCGCTGCTCCGACATGCTGCAACAGTGAAACACGACGTCACGGCGCGACGTGGGCACGACGACGCGGTAAGGAACGCCGGCGGCACGAGGCGAGCGGGGAGGAGCTCGCAGTGCAGGGGGCACAGCGTGGAGGTCAGTGAGGTGGAGGCAGGATCAGAGGCGTGGAAGAGGAGGTGGACGCGGAGGCACTGTTGCGGTGGCTCGGGGTCGCGGCCACGGTCGCTCGGCCGATGGTGGGCGGAGCTAGGGCGGGCTAGGCTGGTGCTGTGGCCGGCAGCGGCGAGTGGAGCTACGGCCATGGTCGGCTTGGGGTTCGGCGCTGTGGAGGGGAAGAAAGGGAGCAGAGGAGTGCGGCGGCTACCGGGAGCCCGACAGGGGAGCGGCGGCTGCGACGCTTTATAGGTGCGGCACCTAGGGTTGCAGGGTAGGGCGATGGTCCTCGTCGTCCGTGCGGGAGCGGGGACACGAGGCGCGCATCCTACGGGCGGTGGTACGGACGCCGAGGCAGGGCGCGGGACGCGGCTGCGCGTTGGGCGAGCGGCGACGACGGCTGAGGGTAGGGGCGCACGGCTCCTAGGGTTTAGGCGCGGGCCCGCGGGGGTTGGTGACCGGCCTACAGGGCCCGGCTCGGGCCTGCGGGGCTCCCAGCTGGGCTAGCTGGCTGGTGCCGCTACTAGAGAGGCAAGCTAGGCCGAGGGAGGGAGCGCGGGGCATGCCGGCCTGGTGGCGGCTTGGGCCAACTCGAGGGGGAAGAGGCCGGGCGTGCCAGCGGGAAAGAGAAAAGGGGAGGGGAGTTGGGCCGCGGGAAGGGAGGAGGAGAAGGGTTTTGGCCCAAGAGAATGGAAAATGATTGTCTATTTATGACTAAGGGATTTTTAGATGGAACCAAAAGGAATTCGGGAAGGAATTCGAGAGGGAATTCAAAAGAGATTTGGGACGAATTTCAAGGGGGGATTAGAATAGTTCAAGGAGAGAAGGAAAATGATGTTTCCTTTATGAATTATGACTCAGGGGATTGGAAGTAATTCGAGAGGAGGGAAAAGGATATCCCGATTCCTTTTGGGAAAAGGTAGGAGTGGTTTCCCATGTATGATTCGAGGAACTTGAGAGATTCGAAAGGGATTTTGAGGGGACTTTGCTATGGCTTTGTGCACTCCGAACAAAACACAAAACCCGAAACCGATTCAAGAACAAGGCACACACCTACAATCAAACCTAGATGGATGCAACGGTTTAGTGGTAAATTCTCCTAGGTTTGACTCAGGTTTGACCTAGCGACTACATGATTCACACACTACAGGAAAAAAATTAAAAAGCTCATATTGTTTAGCCTTTGCATCGAGTATTCTAGCCGGAGATGGTTGTGTTCGTCAAAAAGTCTCACATCGGGTGATGGCTGTGTCTAGAAAAGAAGAAATCCAGCATGAAATAGAGTTGTCGGCCGAGTGATGCCCGACAGTTGTATCGGCAACTGGGCTGCCGACTTCCCTGTATAGGATTGGGCAACCCAAGCATCTTGGCTACAATTAAAATCTTAATCCACCCGACATGGAAAATAAATAAAAATCCTTTCAGGAGAATGAGGGACATGCACATTATTGTTGGGCTTGGCAACAAATCCTAGTGTCTCTCCTAACCGGAAAAATGAGACGTGAAGCACAAGTATAGTCACCGCTGATAATAAGAGAAGATCCAAGCATCATAGCATCACAATTCATTGTGGAGAACAAAGCCATAAATAGATAGATAAAAGAAGACCAAACAATGCTCCTTTGTATGCCCCCACACGGCAGCGGAGGACTAAATAAAATTGAGATAGGGCGAGTGAATAATTAGCTAATGAAGCATAGTACAAAAAGTGTGATGAAAAAAAAAGTTCATGCTTGAAAATTGAAAATAACCCGCTTACCTGATCATGCTCGCCGCTCAGCTGCAGTACAATGATGGTGTGCTCCATACATCGGTTGCTCTTTGCTGGTATGCACGGCGGGCTGTTAGAGTGCACAGCGGGGCGGCAGGGGTGGCATGCTGGATCATGCCTCCGTGGAGCTTTTTCAGCGTCAGGACACCAGGGTCATTAATCCCTACAACTAAAAAGAATAAAGCGTGGACATTTTTTGGTGCGACATTTGTTTTGGTTCGTCCGTCTGCCCAGGACCATGCGATACCTCGCTCGCTTCGTCGCTCTGCCTTCGCCCGTGCGAAAAAAACACATGTGCTCTATGCTCCGCGCCGCCCCTCCCTCTCCCTCTCCCTCTCCCTCTCCCTCTTCCTCTTTTGATATCCCTTGCGTCATCGTCCTCCTCCATCCCGCAGCCCTGCATCCGGCCGCCCGTGCCCTCTCTCTCGCATTCTCACATCTACCTCCTCCGCAACCCTCCGCCGGCTCCACGCTTCGCTGCATTCCCCCCCCCCCCCCCCTCGATCCTCTGCCGGGCGCCCGTGCTCCCTGTATCGGTTTTGGTAGGCGAGGGCTCAGATCTGGCGCCGCCAGGACTGGATCCGGTGCCCCTGTGGCAGGATTCGTCAAGCCCCTGGCCGGATCTGGAGACGGCGTGTGATCTCCGCTTGCGGGCGGAGGCGCAGCGCAGAGGCGGCTGGATCCCTATCAATTCCTCCACTGCCACATCCGCATGTGGGATGAATTAGCCGCTACTGCCGGAGTTCTCGGTTGGCAGCCATGGCTGCTGCGTGACCTCGGTCTCCGGCGTGGGGTGGGCCGTGGGCGGTCGCAGCTGCCGATGGTGGCAAGTAGGGGGTGACGCATTCGGCCGCGCCGGCGCTTCCATGCACCTCGGTCTCCAGCTTCCTCCTCATCATCGGTAAGCTAGCTACCTCTGCGAACCTCATCATCATCTCCTTTGGATAGGTCGATTTGTTTTGTGACAGCTGAAAGATGGCAAGGATACGAGAGCCTCATCAGTGCGTTTCTGCACGCGGAAGAGCACTTTTTGAAGAAGACTAACTTTGGAGCCATCGGTATTGACTCTAGAGACCTTATTGTTTGCTTCGTTTCACCGTCTGTCCACTCTTGAGTATTTGTTGTACCGTGACTAAATAAGTTCCTTTCCGGTGGCTATAGGCTGGGAAAAAATGTGTTACCGAAAACACATGAAGTTGGTTATTCCTGCACTGCTTAATAAGAACAACCAATAATCTCTTTGCTCAGTGCATTGAATGAAACAATCCCAATTTTTGTTAAGTAGCAGCCGCCATGTATCCTTACTGAAGCTTGAACTTGATTGTCATGGAAACTGTCAGTGATTTCCAAATCACTGCACAAGAAATAAATCGAACATTTTCTTCTTTATATGCTAAATTGCAGTACATCTTTTTCTGCTCTTTTAGAGTATAGAAAATGGTATTCATGAGCTAGCATTTGCCTGCACAGTTTTTATTCCTTAATAATATGATTTTAACACCTTCGAAAGCAATGACTGGGAGGGCTTAATATGGGCTTAATATTCTTTTTTGTTGTGTGTTATGATTTTTTTCTTATATCTTAACTAGAATACATATAAAATAATGGGGATGACATCTTAGAACTTCCATGCCGAGGAGAAGAATGTAACTTGTCATTTGTCTGTCGTCGATGAGGGAAGCAGCTGGAAATGGAGAAACGAAAAATGGATTATCTATTGGATTTATTCAGTTGAGATTCTATTTCGGTTGTAATTTTGTTCAGCTTAAAACTTGGGATCATTCTAAGATCAGATCTAGCATGTGTTCATTTTTTTTCAATATAGTAAACTGCTCTGCTCATATGCTGGGACTTGTGGCCGGGTCTTGAATACTTGAATCAGCTCGTCCCTCCCTGCTGTTTAGTTCAAGTGATTCTCTCCATTTGCAGTAGACCTTATTGTTCTGTGATTGACTGTTTATCACCGGTGGATGCTAATAGCATTTGGTTTGGAGACCTGTCGTGATGACACTGTTCATGCATGAGTTTCAGTTTTATCTTACCACCTATACCGTGCAACACGTATGATTTTTTGTCACAGCTTTTATGTTCATGTAAAAAATAGCTTCAGATTTATACTATAAACAAACAAAAAAGAAAAAATTCACAGAAGCTAGCGACTTCAGTTCTTGCACCAACCCTCCTTCAGGTTTTGCATAGAACGCCTCTGCTGCCAACTCTTGCTGGAGTGTGAGCGCATTGGTCTCTAGGGTTAGTCTGCCAACCCCCAAGTTCAGTGTCGCTTGGACACCTTACAGAGCTGCTATTACTTCAGCATGGAAAGCACTCAGCAAATGATTGGCGTAGTAGTGAAATTTTTTTTTGAGTACTAGAAGATATTGTAACGTGCTTGGCTATTTATGACAGCTAATGTTTCTCAATGATCCATTATTTTAGGAAAAAAATAAGAATCATCTTCCATTGTAAATAAAATGGAAAAAGTCTACTTAAACCCCCCATCTTTCATACTTGGTCTACTTCACCCCCAACTATGAAACCGTCTGTTTTACCCCCTGGGCGGTTTTCAGCGGCGGGTTGCTACAGTAACGGCGGGTTTGCTACAGTGCCAGTGGTTTTGAATTTTCTTTTTTTTTATTTATTTTTGGTGAATTTTTGAAAAATCATAGTAAATCATAAAAAAATCATAAAATAAAAAATCTAATTTTGTTGGACTCCACATGAGTAGATCTACATAGTGAATATATAATACGGTATGCTTTAGTATAAAATTTTTACTGTAGCCTTAGATTAATTGGAAAATCTAATTTTGTCTGTAATTAATTAGAATAATTCAAAGCTGCAGCTTCTATGGTCCAATTATGGTGAAATTTTTATGGTACGCTAATTATTGTATGCTTGAACTATAGTAAAAATTTCGTACTCATTGGACTATGTATAACTTAGTTATAGATAAATTCTAATTAGTTACAGATAAAATTGGATTTTCCAATTAATCTAAAGCTACAAAAAAAAATTTGTACTAAAGCATACCGTATTATATATTCACTGTGTAGATCTACTCATGTGGAGTCCAATAAAATTAGATTTTTCATTTTATGATTTTTCTATGATTTTTCAAAAATTCACCGAAAATAAATTAGAAAAAGAAATTCAAAACGCCGGCACTGTAGCAAACCCACTGTTACTGTAGCAAACCCGCCGCTAAAAACCGCCTAGGGGTAAAATAGACGGTTTTAGAAAGTTCAGGGGGGTAAACAGACGGTTTCATAGTTTGGGGGGTGAAGTAGACCAAGTATGAAAAGTGGGGGGTTAAGTAGACTTTTTTCTAAATAAAATTGTGGAAGATAGCCAATAGCAAGAGTGGAATGACTCCCTCATCACACTTAGAGAATCGTTTTTTATAACAGTCAAACATTAAATATGAAGAAGGGTGGCCTTGGTATACGAGTCTTATATGAAGCAAACTGATAATTCAAAAAGATGATTAGTTCTAAAAGGTTGATGAATCAATTAATCTTGTTATGATGATATGAACTTTTATGTGCGTATGCACAAATGTACAATACTATAAATGCATATTGCGATAATTGCAAACAATCACTGAGAATTTTAGCCATGCATAAAATTCAATTTGTAATATTGATATTCCGAACATCACGCTTGTATTATCGTTTTTTGTAACAATACAACACGTTCATGCTCAAATTATCAGGGCATTATTTGTTCCTGTTGCAACGCACGGAAATGTCTATACGGTAGAGTTGGTGAGCCTACGACGCTGCGCTCTCCGTGACTGTATTAATTTCATGAACTTTGTTTTTTATTTAAATACCACTTAAGTCGATATTTAATTTCACTTATTGTTATCTTATGATGCGACCCGTGTATTTTTAGTACAAAAATTTAGTTGTCGTGTAGCAACGCACGGACACACTACGTATATATAAATGGTGGGATGCGGGCATGTCACATGTAGAGGAGCACGAGCAGCACCATGATCCTTCATATGCCCACAGGCACAGAATGCATGGAATTAATGCTTGCTTGGTGGAGATTAATTTGTATGCTTCAGAGTAAGTATATTTATGGGCTGCTTGAAACCGAATGGATTCAAATCCCTCCACTTTCAATAGTGGCCACGTAGTGGAGGCACGGAGCCACGAAGACACGCACTAGATTTTTTTGTTGTTGTTGACGTGACGGCATGAGAAGCGAGAGAAATATTGTAGTGGGAATCTCCTATTTAGTTATAGAAGATTATATAGGCAAAAAACAACTTCCTCCATCCATATAAAAGAATAAAATTCTCGTTTTTCAACAAATCAAATAATTTAAATTTTATTAATGTTATATAAAAAGGTATTAATATTCATGATATGAAATAAGTATCATTAGATTAACTACGAAATATATTTTCACAATTAATTTTATTGAAGACACAAATGTCAATATTATTTATTACAAATTTGGTCAAACTTAAACTAGTTTTACTGACAAAAATCCTATAGTTGCATCCTCTTGCGAAGCAGCTTCTCTATCGGGAGCTAAAGCTATTTTAAAAACATTTAGCAAATACAGTTTTGTTATAATTTATTTATGTCGAGTTTGTGAGAAGAAATGAAGAGAAGCTACGTTTTAACGGCTCTAGCTCTTTGGTAGGCTTTTTTGCCAAAGCCGTTTAATCGATGACCTTTTGGCAGGTCTTAAGCCGGAGACGGAGCCGCTACAGAAGCCTTTCTGGCAAACGAGCCCTTAGACTACAGTCATCAGCTCTCCCCAAATATAGATACACCCAAAAACGAGCACTGAACGATGATCACAACTATAATTAGAATTTAGCATGCAGAGGTTGCCAACAACTCTCCCCAAGTATTGATATACATCCAAAAACGAGCACTAAATGATGATCACAACTATAACTAGAATTTAGCACGCAAAGGTTGCTAATATAAAAAGGTTTACAGTCAGCTAACGAGCTTGCACACAAAATGGTCACACATCACAATTATTTCCATGATAGACGCCAACCGATTTATACAGACGGAATAAGCACAACTGCTGCATCTATCAAGATGCCAGGGATATAGCAGCGACATAGGCAGGTTCTGGGGTCAGGGAAGGTCCACTCAGACCGTATTCCTCCCATATGAAGGTTCTTGGATCAGGGCAGGTTCCACTGAACTGAGCCTGCGAAAAGTTGAACCCTGGGCTCTACAAATGGTAGATACCAGAATTAGAAAAGGTGCGTGCGGTAGACGTGGTTCAGGCGGATAAAACACTCATGTTAAGGGCACGGTTTTATCAAACTAGCAGTAGCGCATACAGAAAACTTATACTCGTTGAAACTAGCAGTAGCACATACTGAAACTGTAGTCTGCACAGAAGAGATGAGCATAACACCCCCTAATCACTAAAAAACTTGTAGTCATTGAATATTATCTGGGCACAGGAGGAGAAACGGCTTCTAAGACTATTTGCTACCATCTCTTGTTCATCTCCCTTCTTTGGAAATTTGCATTTGCTTGTAGTAGTAGGAACACAGATCGCAATGCACTTCTTGCAATACTGTTCTTCCAGAACAACTGACTGCAGGTTGGAAGCTCGCTCCATCACGGCTCCTATAAATGTGATATGATCTTCATTAGCACTGAAACCATCTAGTCGAAGTTCTTTTAGAGGCAAACACTTGGAAAAGCCCTCACATCCACACGTTTCCCATGGTACATTAGTTCTTTCTCCATATAATTCATTCCTTTCCTCCTCACCAATGCAAATATGGTCACACACCTGCATACATATAGAATGAGCATGTCATTATGAAGGGAAAATGAAATAACATTTTAGTTTCAGTAGTCATAGTTCTTTATATGCAGGGGATAATTACAATAAGCACCACACACTTTATATGTATGCATTTGTTTGAGTATTGAGCGACGACTGTATTAGAAGAAAAAGGATGTAAAACTTCAACTACCTTTGCAGCCTTATATGATTTCTGTGTCTATTTGTTTCTTGATCCTCTTATTCAATTTTATATCCACAAGAAAGTTGAGTTTGGACTTGAAATTTTAATTGTTTGTATATCAAGGATATCTACATGTGTGAGCTTTTACTTCAAGGAAGTTAAGGTGCATACATATTGACAAGTCGACATGATATAGGATTATAGCACATTGTCAGACCTCTAGATTTTGGTTGTACATCAATTTAAACCATATCAAGAACTAAAGCTTGTTTGGCAGATTGTTGCAGCAAGATAAGCTCCGCATATCCATGAAGCCCCTGAAGCCATGGGTACTTCGAGGTGATCCATTTTCTAATTATTTTAGACCAAAAATAGAGACTTAGTCACTTTATTTTAGCCTACAAACTACAGATTCTGCGTGGAGCTGAGAGTTTAGCAAGAAAACAGGACCTATGTGTTCATTCCTAGAATATCACTTTAAATAAAAAATATGGAAGATACTAAGGTTTTCAACTAAACATGAGTATGACGGGGTGAAGGTGAACCCTGCCGATTTTGTTAAGTGTGCTTTTCCTGCACAGGAATTACTTATAATTGTTAGCCAGGTAAACACACAAGCAGTTGTTCTGCCAGAGGGCAGCTTGGCCATAGGCCACTTGTTCTCATTATATAGAGATAGCAAACTTGGTTTACAAGGAATAGTTCAACTACTACAGCATATTCTACCGCATAAAGCAGATGCTTACTTAGATGCCAAGGCAACTAGCTGAAAACGGCATTACTAGGAATAGTAAATAGCTAAATAGATAACTAGATACATAGAGCAGCACTCTCAATAATCCAATAAACAGAACTAATAAAACCAGAGACAAAGAACACCAGAGCATTTTAAAACTTTTATAAAAATATATTGGCCAAATTAACAAATTAAAAAAGCACCTCAACATGTAGTATCTCAAGGTAGTGCGCAGCTTCAAGAAGCGTTATTGTCCACAATAGGCCAAATCCAACAAATATACCCTGCAGGCTCAATGCCCTCAGATTGCTAAATGCTGAGTGAAGTTGATTTTTTTCTGGCTGTAACCAAATCTGAAGAGACAAGAAATGATGAAAACTATAAGAAAAATAAATGTTCTGAGTGTATATCAGATCAAACGTGCTAACCAAATGAATTATTAATAATTAAAACAATTACTTCTAAGATCATAGTGCAATGTAAACAAAATTATGTCAATGAACGCCTACAGAATGTACGATATGTGACAATAACAAATAAACTCTCAGGTTTATCTTTATAATGATGTAAGCATAAATGCACTGCAAATGAAAACCGCAATGGCAGTAGCAATGATGAAAAGACGAACATATTACCTTTTGTCCTTGGAAATCCAATGCTAGAGTATTTATGCATTTTGTACCACATAGAAGCTCACTTAACTTGAATGGGCTCTGATAAGATTCCATTGAAGAGAATATCTCTACTTCCTTGAGACATGGAACATCTCCCAAAGTTAAGGGCAGGTATGGCGATATCCAATAGCCATATATAAGTATCTCTAACTTTGGAAGACAAACTAACTCAACTTGCTTGCAAGAACAATAGGTAATTTCTAGAGTACTGAGTTTTGAGTTTGGTGCATCTATCTTCACTGATGTGTTAAACCCTGTGCCACACTGTAAGAGACGTAGAGAATGCAACTGTGTTCATGTATTTGCAATGAGATTATGCATATCGGATTCAGCAAATGTTGCATTGAAAAGGCCGAGACTTCTAAGGCAAAAATATATATTAGGATAGTTACGGAAGAAACCATTCACACCATCCGCATGTTTTACCATTTCCTCATCACTAATATCAGAAGCGATACTCTCCAACCCACTTGTGATATTTAAATCTTTTACCACTTCATTTTCAATGGCTTCACTAACAAGACGACCAATTTCATCTGAGTAACTGTTTGTTAAGAAGAATGAAATGCAAAGCCTTCTGATGATAGACTTTCTGGTAGGAGCCAACATGGTCTTAACTGCTTCTGTTAGGGATGACATTGCTTTATCTATATGACCATCCACTGTGGGATCAGTGTACGGTTCATGAAGAAAGTCCTCGATATTTATTCGGAGTTGTGTGAGCAACCAAGGAAGATGCTTCCATCGTTTTGATACAACACTAGCCCTCATAGCTGTTGTCAAATTGACATTTCCCAGGATAGAGACTAAAAGATCATCATTTAACTTGCTTACCATGTCTTCCTCAGTTTGCTGCAAGATCATAACAACTGAATGGTTTAGCCCAAAGTTTAGGTAAATATAAATGAACCATCAAAAAATTATTACAGAGATAATATATGGTTTAATAGGATGATATGTATCCAAGTATAAACATAAATGCTGTTATATTACATGTTCTAACACATCTCTTGTGATCAAAGATACAAAATGTTCTTTTGGATCATTGCTAATTATCAGGCAAGTGCATTGAAACACTGAAGTAGAACAAAGAGTAAAATACATGACAAGTTCAAGGTGTAAGGGATTCCCTCACTATGTAACAAGTTCAACTCTCCCTCCCACCACCAATCTAGGACAATTCCAATAGTTCTATGGTGTAGTCTAGGTCCCTTGAACTCTTAAAATGAACAATTGGATCCCTAAACCTTGCTAAGTGTGTAGAAAGAAGTAGAGCATGGGACATCTCAAGCTCCATGCAAGAATCCACATTTGTAATCATCTGCTAATTAGGGTGATTCGGACCTCATAACACACTTAATAATAATATATCACCAGGACTTGGATGACATCACAATATGAGTTTGAGGACCATCGCTGCATTTTACTCTAAAATAATTATGTTGAGCAGCTGCTCATCTACTGTCTTATAAAGCAGACCATAAATAAAACCAATTAAACACACTTTATAACTTACACACTTTGCAGCCTTACTTATAAATCATGCTTAAAAGTCTTCTTATGCACTATATTAATATAAATAGTACTAGCAGCAACAGAATGTACATAACATGCAGAAGTGAGGTACCACCATAATTAGAAGTACTCCAAAGTATGTTTATCTGCAACAAGTAGAACTGTAGTAGAGGACATATCTTAATCATCTCTATCTAGGCATATAATTTATTTAAATTTCCATAAAGACCCCACTCATGTCGGAGCCGCCAGCACTTGGTCTGTCCTTTTATCTCTATCTCTACACCTAAAAGACTTTAATGTCATCATCTACCCGGTGATACCAAAGTCTCGATCCATGATCACATGTCCGTGTCCGATATGGAATCATCCCCCATTCGGAGCTCACGTGTCCGCTTCATATCCGGTTCCGATACGAAGACCAGATCCACGTGTCTGTGTCCGATACAAAATCGTTAGAGCTCACGTGTTCACATCCCATTACAGAGGTTCAGTCAAAAATCGTAACCTCGGTGCAACGCACGGGCATGTATCTAGTATAATACCATATGAGAAAGAACAATTATAACCTTAAGAAAGTAACTAGTAACAGAGATGTTTCAAGATAGAACTTACATGGGTATGTCCGGCCTCATGTGCCATCAAGAACGACACAAGCTTGCAAGCCTTTGAAGCTGAGATGAAATAAATCAGAATGCTTGTGTTTAATTATATAGAGCTGAGTAGATCCCTCCAAACACAAGCATAGACCAGCCTTGTAAGACTTTGATTGATGGTGCGATGAAACAATTCTGTACTCTTGTGTTTATATTTGTATATGGGTGTGCAGATTCCTCCAAATACAATTGGATTGGAGGGGGAAACTGGAGATGGAACAATTATGTACTTGTGTTTATTTATATAGGCGTAAGTGTCTCCAAATACAGATCGGACCAGCTCTGAAACCCGAAAATAAACTGCACTCCGACCTTTAAGTCCGTCGACCATTACAGTTGCAGCCTGGAAATTCTTCGGACAGAAAAAGGTTTGGACCGTGGGGCAGGGGCTCGGGGCTCGCCCCGGCGATGCATGAGGCGGAGGCAGGGGCTGGCGGCGGGGTGTGGGTCGGTGGAGGGGAGCTGTGGCGGCGCCCGCTGGACGGAGCGGAGGATGATGGAGATCGGCAGTAGGCTAGCCCGGCCCACTAAAAGGTGGAGGCGAGCTGCCGCGTTGGGCTGGGCCAGGGCGTTGAGGCCGCGAGATAGGTGGTAGCCGGCGCACGGCGGAAGAAAGGGATGCAGGCGACAGAGGGCTCCAGCGCTCGATTTTTTTAAAATTTTTATATAGACACAAAAAAAATACTACCTCTATCCATAGAAGAACTCATGAAAATATTATTTTTCAAGAAGTATAAAAATTTAAATTTTATTAAAGTTATATAAAAAATATTAATGTTCATGGTATAAATAAGTATTAATAAATTAATTAAGGAATATATCTTTATAATTAACTTTATTGAAGACACAAAAGTCAATACTATTCATTACAAATTTGGTCAAACTTAAACTAGTTTTACTGGCACAAATCTCATAGTTGCATCCTCTTTTGAAGCAACTTCTCTAGAGGGGTTAAAGCTATTAATTTTTTTTAGCAAATACAGTTCTAGTCCAGTGATAGTTTTGTTATAATTTGTACCAAGTTTATGAAGAGAAACTTCTCTAAAGGATTTAAAGCTACATTAAAAAAATTAGCAAATACAATTCTAGTGATAGTTTTGTTATAATTTGTACCAAGTTTATAAAAAGAAACGGAGAGAAGCTACATTTCAGCAGCTCTAGCTCTCTGGTAAACAAACGGCTCCGGAGGAATCACGCTCTTTTTTTTTTTGGCAAAGCTGTTTTCTTGGATGACCTTGTGAAGAGGAAGGGAGAGGAGAAGCTACCTTTTAGAAGCTCTAGCTCTTCGGTAGACAAAAAGCTACAGAAGAGCTTTTTTTTTTTTGGCCAAAGCCATTTTTTGGATGACCTTTTGGCAGGTCTTCAGCCCGGAGCCGGAGCCGGAGCCGCTACAGAAGCCATTCTGGCAAACGAGCCCTTAGACTACAGTCACCAGCTCACCCCAAATATAGATACATCAAAAAAACGAGCGCTGAATGATGATCACAATCACAACTATAACTAGAATTTAGCATGCAGAGGTTGCCATCAGCTCTCCCTATATATATTGAACATCCAAAAACGAGCACTGAATGATGATCACAACTATATAATTAGAATTTAGCACGCAAAGGTTGCCAAAAAGGTTTACAGTCAGCTAGTGAGCTTGCACACAAAATAGTGACACGTCACAATTATTTCCATGATACACGCCAACCAATTTACAGACGGAATAAGCACACCTGCTGTATCTTACAAGATTCTGGGGATATAGCAGCAACATAGGCAGGTAGGGGGCTTCACTCGGAGCGTATTCCTCCCATGAAGGTTCTTGGGTCAGGGCAGGTTCCACTGAACTGAGCCTGTGAAAAGTCGAACCCTGGGTTCTACAAATGGTAGATAACGGAATTAGAAAAGCTGCATGCGAAATGAAACTCAAAAGGCGTATGATAATAGTGTTGCATGTCATAAGAAACTTATACATACGTTATACATAATTATACTCCAGAATGGTATTATTCAGTGTTCGGGTTTAGAGATGGGCCTTAAAAAAAGTGGACACTGTTATTTTGCCATTTTTTGCTCTTACTACCACGCCTCGTGTAAACATGGCAGCGTTTTGCCATTTTTGCTATTACTACCACCAAATTACTACATAATAGAGCCAGGGTATTCTCTTTATTATTCTGATGTTTGACAATACAGAGTTAGGCTACCACACCCACAGTAAACTTCTCTTATTAGCAGTAGATATTTTCTATGATTGCAGAATTTGGCAAGATCAGTTCTAGGAAATAACTACCAGCAGCCTGAGCATATTATCATAAAAACAATCCAGCAAGTCAGGGTAGGCTAGAGTTGAAACCCAACATGAGCCACTAGTCACGGTTCATGCATGTCAATAGCTATTTTCCAAGAACTCCTATCAAACAAAGATCTCTAGGTATATCCCAACCCTTTAAATCTCTTTTTATTGCCTCCCTCATGTCAGCTTCAGTCTTCCTCTACCTCTCCTCGACTTAGAACTCCACGATACACTGGTGCCTCCGAAGGTCTCCTTTAAACATGGCAAAACCACCTCAATCGATGTTGAATAAACTTTTCTTCAATTGGTGCTACCCCTAGACAGTCACGTATACCATCGTTCCAAACTCGATCCATCCTTGTGTGACCACAAATCCAACGCAACATACACATTTCCGCGACACTTAGTTGTTGGACATGTATTTTTTAGGCCAATATTCAGCTCCATACAACATAGCGGGTCTAATCGTCGTTCTATAAAACTTGCCTTTAAGCTTTTGTGCTACCCTCTTGTCACAGAGAATGCTAGATGCTTGGCGCCACTTCATCCACCCTGCTTTAATCATATGGCAAACGTCTACATCAATATCTCCATCCTTCTGCAGCATCGATCCTAGATAACGGAAGGTATTTTTCTTAGGCACCACTTGACATTTCAAACTCACATCTCCCTCCTCATGCGTAGCGTTGCCAAAGTCACATCTCATGTATTCTGTTTTAGTTCGACTTACTCGAAAACCTTTGGACTCAAAGGTCTGCCGCCACAATTCCAGTTTCCTATTTACTCCTACTTAGCTTTCATCAACTAGCACTACATGGTCTGCAAATAGCATATACCAAGAGATATCCCCTTGAATGTCCCTAATCACTTCATCCATTACCAAGGCAAAGAGGTACGAGCTTAAGGCTGACCCTTGATGAAGTCCTATTTTAATCGGGAAGTAATCTGTGTTACCATCATTTGTTCGGACACTAGTCACACCATTGTTGTACATGTCCTTGACGAGGGTAACATACTTTGTTGGAACTTTATGTTTGTCCAACGCCCACCACATAATATTCCAAAGTATCTTGTCATAAGCCTTCTCCAAGTTAATGAAAACCATGTGTAGGTCATTCTTCTGCTCCCTGAACCGCTCCATAACTTGTCTTATTAAGAAAATTGCTTCTATGGTTGACCTTCCGGGTATGAAACCGAATTGGTTCGTAGATACACGTGTCGTTCCTCGCAGTCGATGCTCGATAACTCTCTCCTACAGCTTCATCGTGTGGCTCATCAATATAATTCCCCTATAATTAGTACAACTTTAGTTGTCTCCCTTGTTCTTGTAGGTTGTTACCAATATGCTTCTTCTCCACTCCTCAGTCATTTTGTTCGATTGATAGATATTGTTGAACATCTTCGTTAGCCATACTATAGCTAAATCCCCGAGACACCTCCACACCTTGATCGGAATACCATCAGGGCCCATGACTTTACCCACTTTCATCCTTTTCAAAGCTTCTCTAACCTCCTGCACTTGGATCCTACGCACAAAGCGCCTATTGGTGTCATCAAACGAGTCGTCCAACCGAACGGTGGAGTTCTCATTCTCTCCATTGAACAGCTTATCAAAATACTCTTGCCATCTATGTCTGATCTCATCCTCCTTCACCAAGAGTTGCTCCTTCTCATCCTTAATGCACTTGACTTGGTTGAAGTCCCTTGTCTCTCTATCACGAGCCCTAGCTATCATATAGATGTCCTTCTCTCCTTCCTTCGTATTCAGATGTAGGTAAAGACCCTCATAAGCCCGCCCCTTCACCTCTCCCACCGCTCGTTTTGCAGTCTTTTTTGCCACCTTGTACACACTGGAGTAATACCGACAACTGTGCTTTTAAGGAATGGAGGAATGAACATACACAATATCATAAACGAAACATGCCCCTGCAAGTCCTAAAGCTCTGGACTCAACCAAGTATTCTCCAGCTCTAGCTTATTACACAACACCAATCATTTTCAATTCAAAGTTACCACACCCAAGTGAATCATGCAACCTATATAGTTTTAGGCCCTTAATCAGTAACAATCATGAGATTAGTCCAGATCGCAGGAAAACTTTTCAGATCCAAATTCAAACTGGCTAGATATCGTTATTAGCTTGTTTATCGTACTCTGATTCAACCATCTTAGCTACATTCTCTAGTTACATTGCAAGCTCCTTTAACAATACGCAAATTTGAATGCGAAACTAATCTTGCCAAACAAGACTTTTTGATCGGATCTGTAATTTCACTTGAGGCATTAGAATGCAAACCATGTTAATATGGTCGGTGATTCAATATCCGGCCCTGCTTCATATTGTATTCATGTACAAATAATCTGAGTTAGAAAACTGAAAACTCAACAAACTAAGAAAAGAAAGTAAAGCGTGAAAGCATGAGATAGGAATACACAACAATGAAACTTGTACAGGGGGGGGGGGGGGGGGAGGGAGAGAGATCAAACCTCTTCTTGAAACCTTTGGAGCATAAGCCGCTTTTGCTCTTGATCTGCAGCATATGGATCCAAAATTCCTTGCCCTTGTATTGGAGATGACCATGTTTTCCCCTTCTCTCTTTTTTGCAGTGTGATATGCATCTCACCATCCTCTGTATTGTCATCACCATTGCCCATGTTAAAAATGATGTTAGAAATGATAGTCAATAAGATGTATATGGCTCAGATGTCGTTACAGACATATCCTAATATCCATAGTACTAAATTTCATGTGAGTGGCAGATGCTAGCATGCCAGTAGCTCACAAGTTTTACTGGCTGTTCAAAAAATCATCACAGCATAGAAGCATCCTAATTGTTGTTTCTAGCAAAGCACGTTGTCAAATTCACTTGTTCTGTAGATTGGCAGATAATATGACTAACTCAGATTATAAAAAAAAAACAGCCAACAATAGCCAATACTTGATGCTAGCGAGTTTCTACCATAAACTATACAGACTGATAAGATCATTGGCATGAAACTGATACTGCATTTGTCACGAAAGATATATTCATATCATAATATTTATGATAAGCTGATAACTATTGCCAGCATAAGTAAGACTATAAAAGGTCAAAGATGTGTACTGGAGACATATTTTGTTGTCTAAAGCGACTAGTAAGACACAAAAGGGTACCAAATCAGTAGCAGCTGTACAATTGTACTCATCAACAATTTCTGCTATCTAGCTATCAACTAACCCTGGCAAAAACTAAAGCCACCCAATAATATCCAACGCAGCTGCTAAGTAGTTTTTTATTTGTATCAGCGAAGCAGGAGCAATCGCTTTCATCAACTATTAATAGGTAAAAGTAGCTCACGGATCCTATATGAAAAATGTGTTTCCTAAGATTGGAGTCTCTAGGGGATATTTTATTATAGCAAATCAGCATTTTACACACATTTTGTATTGGAAACCAAATACAAAATTCGAATTCAAATTTAAATATAAAGACATTGACGGTACCATAAGCATTGCATTGACATTCATGAACCCATACATGCATTGCATTGTCACGATATATGATCATGATGGTCCCCTAATACATATCGACTACAAACTGTCACATAACATCCAGCATTAGTTTCAAAAGGGCATGGATATCCCTAGCTACATTCTGTCCAAGCCATGTTTCTGCAAGAAAATATATCAAAACAATGGAAAATCACCCAGCGGAGGAGAGTAAGGGTTCTACAATTAATACTGCCGCCAAGAATAATTAAGTTCAACATACTGTTTGAGAAGACATAATAATACATGTTCCTCAACTATTAACTTCCAAACAGAAAAAAAAACATTTGATACTATTCACCGAATAAGACGCACCACATGTTCTATGACTTTTTAGTTCCCAAAAATTATCTGAACATTGCAGTCAGGCATGTCTCTAATCAGCTGCTCAACTGCAGCGTCCTGCTCGCCCTTTCCCTTTGGGAACACCCGTTCTGGTGGTAATCTTGCACAACGAGGAAGTGCACCGATCTCATCACGGTCATCACAAGGCTGGTAATCTTTTAGGACAATGGTTTGTAGGTTGGAAGCTCGCTGCATCACAGCCCTTATAAGTGCTATTTGTTGCTCCATTGGGCTAAAGCCTGTAACATGCACCTCTTTCAATTGCCATTCCTTACAACTTTTGAACTCAGCTACATTCCATGATGGATTTGTTCTTTCACCAAAAGTTTTCCTTCTACCTTCTGTGTCTACTATGCATGGATGTTCCCATATCTGTACAGAATGATACATAAAAAGAGTAGATTCCTTTAAGAAAACAAGATAATTGTGGAACTTTGGTTATAACAAAACCACCACACCCAGGGCCTGACCACACCGCCCTCCAAATACAGAAAGGTTTGAACCAACCTTATCTTGTAAAGGAAAACATTTAATAAACAGAAAACAAGCAAATAGAAGTACCTCGATATCAAATATTTCAACTGATGGCGCGGCTTCAAGGAGAACTATCATCCATAACAAATCGAATTCAACAAAAATACCATGTAGAGAGAACTTCCTCAGCTTCTTGAATGCAGTGCAGAGCTGCTTCCCTTCCGGTTTTATCCAAAGCTGAAGAAACATAAATGCGGAAATAACAGTTACTATGTTTTCTAGATCATTAGATCATGCTCAATTATGTCAGCCATTTGATATTTCAGTTATTAGCTAAACAAAAAATGAAGGGATTTGCTAGATATAGACACACCCAAACAACAGTGCACTAAAATGAGTGAGAGTTTACCTTTTCTCCTTCGAAATTTAATGTTAAGTTCTGTATAGATGTTGTATCCCTCAGAACCTTACTCAACTTAAACCCTTGATGATCAACTGTCGCACCACATATGAGGCTCAATTCCTTAAGGAATGGGGCAACACCAAATGACAGGGGTGTTACTGGAAAAATCCCAAGTATCCCAACGAAGCTTCTCTAGTTTTGAAAGACAGAGCACCTCAAGCTTCCCCAAGCAGCAGAAGTCAAGTTCAAGAAGACTAAGCTTCGAATCTAGTGCTTTAATCTTCCAAGCCGAGAGCCCCCCTGCATCACAGTTGTGGAGAGAGAGATGCTGCAGCTGCTTGCAACAGTCAAATAACAGGTGGTGCAGGTCCCATTCAGCAAAACAAACATTGTATAGTTCAAGTTTTGAGAGGCAATGGAGCACACTAGGATAGGCACTTAAAAAGCCATCCACAGTACGAGCTTGCTGACGCATTTCCTCTTCGTAACAGTCGTCAGGCTCCTTCTCATCCACAATGGCCAAGTCTAAATCTTCTAAAGTCCCAATTTCAGTTGCTTGACTAACTAGATGGCCAATGACATCCGAGTAAGTGTTGACCAGATAGAGCTTGAGCTGCAGCCTTGTGACGGTGGATTCGCTCCGGGGAGTAGCCAAGAAGCTAATGGCTGCTCTGGTTAGGGAAGCCATTGCTTCGTCCATATGTCCAACTTGAATGGGGTTTGGGGGAGGAACAGATAGGAATTCTCTGACATCAATTGTGAGCTCACGGAGCAACCAGGGCAGGTGTTTCCACAGCGTGGATAAGATGCTTATCCTTGTGGCCGTAGCTATGTCAACTCTCCCTAGGATTAAGAGTAACACGTCGTCAGGCAGCATGCTGAGCCTATCTTCATCGTCTGATTTCTGAAAAGGGAAAAACAGAAGAAGAAAACAGATTGAGACTTTGTAGTCCTGCTGGTGATAGTAGTAGCACAAAAAGAGCGTGAGCGTGAATGACTTACCTGAATGCATCCGTTATTTAGCTCCATGATGAATATTGAATAATTTGTGTGGCCTTCAGAACCCCTGAAGACTGAAGCTAGGACCCTCAATAATTCGTTTTTTTTAAGGTTCAATAATTCGTTTTTGAACTCCGGAATCCTCGAGGGCAACAATTTATATTCTCCCAAAGAACCAACATTGGAGTCGACTTTGAAAACAAATTCGAAATTGAATCGTACACGAACAGAAAACCTTGTCGTTTTTCCAAAGAACCAACTATGGGGTCGGATGATGACAGGCAAATCTAACTTCGCTCTCTTTTCAGCCTGCGTGTTGAGTAATCGGCCTATAGCCTGTAATGGAGGCTTTAAAGTTTGGTTGGCATTCTGGGTGCGGATGGTTCTCAACGCTGTTTTGCTCCATTAGCTCGGATCCCTGGCCCTGGGTGATCGAAGTGATGGTCTGATGGAGGTTTGTTAGGGCCTATATATATATAGTTTCCTGGGATGTTTAAAGCTGTTATCAGGGATGAAAACGGATCAGATACGGACGGATATCACCGATATTATATTTGTTTTCATATTTCTGTCCGGATTCGGATTCGAATACGGATAGTGTCAACTATGTCGGATAGGATACGATTGGATAACGACATCATAAATATGCGATTTGAGTATTCGGATACGGATACGGTATCGGATGTTGGATATCCGGATTTGGATACGGACAAATCTCAACCCCTCTAAACGGATTCGGTTTCGAATACGGTCGGAAAATATCCGTACCGTTTTCATCCCTAGCTGTTATCATTGTAATTTTTCATTGCTTAGGTAAAAAATTCGGATATTCCGTGGTGGAAAAAAAAGGCAAGAACTATTCGGTAATAAACTTGAGAGAGCCAACTTGTTCCTATTTTTTGGACTGAAAACCTTAAACCACTTGATCTTATTCTATAAACTACATATTCAGATAGATTCCATGAACCACATCTCTCGCACTAAGAAAGCCATCCAAAAAAAACAAGATACACATAAAACCAGTATGAGAATAACTTTGCATCAAATTTTGCACGGGTATAAAAAGCAAAAGTGACAGCAAATAATGATGATCATAGTTACCGAAAATGATTATGTATTACATTTTGTCCAAAGAAATCCAATGTTAGAGAGAATCTATGCATGATGTGCCACATAGAAACAGGTACAAGACAGACTATTTTCAGACACCAAAAGTTATATCAACATGGCAGCAGGCCATATGTCCAATAAGTTGGTTGACTACCATGCCTTGCTCCTCCTTGCCCTTTCGGGTATACTCGTTCTGCTGGTAATCTTTCAGATCGAGGCAGTACACCCATCTGCTCGCAGTCCTCACAAGGTGAGTAATCCTTCAGGACAAGAGTTCGTAAGTTGGGAGCTCGTTTAATCACAGCTCTAATAAATGTCATCTGTTGATCCATCGGACTAAACCCAGTAATCTGTACTTCTTTCAATAGCCACTCCTTATCATTTGTGAACTCAGACAAGTTCCATGAAGGATTTGTCCTTTCACCATAAGTTTTTCCTCTAGCCTCAGGACCCATTGTGCATGGATGTTCCCATATCTATATTCAAAAGCAAACAGATTGTTATCGTAGACTATTTTTGAGTCTCAGATTTTTTTTTACAGAAAAAATATCTCTAATTTCCAAACACTCCACTCCTTGAAGTAAAATCTCAACCAGAGGAGTTCAATGAGTTAGAAACTATTTAAGCTTTCTTCAACGGAAGTCATGTTTGCAACAGTTGAGGTAGATTTGGGCCATCGTGATTCAATCACTGCCACCTAAGAGCATCTCCAAGAGTTCCCAAGAATTTTTTCCCAAAACCATGGAGTTTTTCAACTCGCCAAAAAGTATTGGGAGGAATAAATAAAACCATCTTCAACAGTTTCCAATAATTCACTCCTAAAATATAAAAGATAATTTTACATCAGGAATCTTATACTATTTCTAAATTATCCTAACCACTTTTATATATTCTCTCTCTTTTGTACATTTGCATCAGGAACCTTTCCTACTCTTTATTTTTTCCCACGCCCTTCCACCTTAGATTGGCAGGCAGATACGTGCGTCTTCTACGCGCGGATATATCCGCTCTTTCAGTGATGTTTTCCAAGTGCCAAAAGATTGAGAAGTGGGATTGGGAACTCTTGGAGATGGGTTTTTTCTATTCTTGCCAAAAATCCTAGATTGGGACACTTGGAGATGCTCGTTGGGCTTGATGGCTAACTACAATCTCCTTTCACTTAATACATAAAAAAAGGATAAGACAACTACTACTTTTGTTTCTTCATTTCTTAGACTTGTTAGCACCTAATTCTAGTGAAGCCCTAGTGATATCTAACCTTTAATTGGACCAGAGCAGAGAAAAGGAGCAGCTGAGTGCTCCTCATGTAAGCACACGCTACCCAGCCCAAGTTGCTGTGGTTCATCTGTGTGCGGCACGCACACTCTCTGCAAAAAGGAGTAGCTGATGGCCTGTCAGTGACGAGGCCGCACATCCCCATCCTAGCTTGGCTTAGAGAAGGATAGGAATGAGGTAAAAGAAGGGCAATTTATATAGAGGAGATATATTGTTATGCAACACAGGTCAAGGTTTTCAGTAACTCAAATCACATACCCAGCAATTTTCTGTTACTCTCTAGACCATCTGGTTCAGAAAAATAGGCAAAGATTAAGATGGCCACCTCAGTTTCTATATCACTACATCTTCAAGGGAATGTACATGATGATAGTTGAAACTGAATAAAAATATAAAGGTTTCAACTGAACTTATTTTATGAAAGAGAACAAGTTCAGTACGAATGATGAGAAAACAAATAGACGTACCTCAACATCAAATATCTCGACAGATCGTGCAGCTTCAAGGAGAACTATTGTCCAAAGCAGATCAAATTCAACAAATATGTCATGCAGGCATAGCTTCTTTAGCTTACTGAATATGGTGCAGAGTTGTTTTCCTTCAGGTTGCATCCAAAGCTGATAAAACAGAGAAGCACACAACAAGAATGAGAAATGTTGCTGCCTTTTTTACTTCTTGTAGAGGTCAACTGCGCTCAATTAAGTCAATTTCTTTATCATATAGATGTTGCTTATGTACAATCACTAATAACATTGTCTCATTTCGAAGTAGTTCCAAACAAAATGAAGAGAAGCACGAGCTAAATTGTCTGATATATACAACAATAACCAAATATTTTAAGTGTCAATTTACGTATAATATTGAACACAGATACATGTTGAAAAATTATAAAACAAGAGGCGCAGCTACAGTATAATAATAATCCATAAAGATTGAAAAAAATAGTGCATGAGAATCAGCATGGATTTATACCTTTTCTCCTTGGAAATTCAATGTTAGGTTATGTACCATGGTACCTCTTAGAATCTCACTAAGGTTGAATCCTTTAAAATAAAATGCTGCACCAGATAAGAGCTGCAATTCCTTGAGGGCTGGAACAACACCAAATGACAAGGGGGCATTTGGACACATCCAGCCATCCCAGTGCAACCGCTCTAATTTTGGAAGGTGTAGCACCTCAAGTTTCCCCAAGTAGCACGTTTCAAGCTCTAGCACACCAATATTTGAATCTGGTGCATGTATCTTCCATGCCGGGAGTCCCCCAGTATCACAGTTGGACAGGTACAGATACCGTAGTTGCCTGCAACAATCAAACAGGAAGTGATTCATGTCCCGTTCAGCAAAGCAAATGTTATATAATGAGAGTCTTGTCAGGCAATGCAGCACACCAGGATAGGTATTGAAAAAACCATCCACAGAACAAGCTTGCTGAAGCATATCTTCATCGTTGCAGTCCTCAGGCTCCTCCTTACCCAAAACAGCAAGGTCTAAATCTTTAACGGTACCAACAGCAATTGCTTCACTAAGTAGAGAGCCAATGATGCCTGAGTAATTGTCCACCAAATAGAGTTTAAGTTGCAGGCTTGAGATGATAGCCTCACGCTGACGAATAGCCAAGAAACTCCTGACCATGGCAGATGCTTCAATGGGGCCATTGCTCCATCAATATGTTCAGCTTCAATGGGGTTTGGGAGTGGGGAAGGTAAGAAATCTTTAGCATCAATGGTCAGCTCTGGAAGCAACCATGGCAGATGCTTCCACCGTGATGACAGGACACCTCCCTTGCAGCCGTGGCTATGCCGACTCTCCCCAAGATGGACAATAGAACATCGTCAGTCAGCGAGCTGAGCCTATCTTCATCCTCGGCTTTCTGCAACAAAACATATGATTCGTGATGATGTTAGTGAGAAACTAGTTTGAAAAGGTCACAGCATTAAAACAAACTATGCTTGTGTCTTCCTCTGGCATCTAATAAAGCAGGCTCAATGCCTACTGTTTCAAGTGTTACAGCATGCAGCAGTTCACATAGAAACATGAATTAACTATATCCCGGTAAAGCTAATTATAATAGTAAAAGAATCAGAACAGAACAGAGGTGGGAAAGATGAGAGGCGAAGACTTACGTCAATGTGTCCATTATTTAACTCCATGAATAACAGCGCAGGCGGGGAAGCACGCGGAGAGCTCTAATGATGGCAAGAACACAAGGCTTTAAGTTTATTTATTATCGAATCATAAGCTACGAACAAAGCCTGGTCTGTTAGTCCGAGTCGGCGAGCAGCGCGAAACGGCCGCCAACCTTCCGACCACCGCAAGGGATCGGTTCCCCCAATTGCTTGTACTTATTTATACCCGGGCAAGAAAAAAAATCGATCAAACTCCAATCCAATCGACGATGAGATCACTGGAGGATGCAGCTCCAATCGGCGGGCGGCAAAGGCTCGGGTGCCCGGAGCCCCGGAGGCGGAGCGGAGGGGAGTAGCGACTAGCGAGGGTTCCTGGATTCGGTTTTGGCTCGACCGCTGGACACTCTCGCTATGACGCTGCTACGGACGGCTGGAAATTGGGAATTTGGGATACGCCTCCCCTAGTCGCCTTGGATCTTCTATCTATCTTTTTTTTTTAAGAAATATTACATAAACTTCTTAATGTTTACGCCAAATCTTACAAATACCTTCACGGGAAAATAAAACTACAACCTAGTCCTTGCAAGATCATGGTCCTCCTGTTGACCTCGTTGCCGGTGATCGGAGCAATCTGCAGCTTGAAGCCGACCCCCTTCCGGACGAAAGCTCTTCACAATTTTTCGATGCCACCATGAGTCACATATCGAGTGCATCGACATGTTGTAAACTCGTTGAACGTCCTGGCTAAAGAATATGGCCGCCGACCCCCATCACATCGCCGGTAAAACAAGGAATCTGACGCCTCAAAGGCCACCAGCAGCCCTGACTCACCGAAGAAAGATACAACCCGAAGGGAAGCAAAACCACCAGAGAAGGTGGGATCTAAACCTACCCCGGTTTCTCTACGAGTTGGTAGACATACCTTCCAAAATTTCTTCATATATACATTGCCGTATTCTGGATTACAGGTCCAGTACTATCGTTGGCACCATGGGCACCAACGGCACCACCTCAGACAGCACCAGGACTTGCTCACCACGAACACAAGCAACAGTAGAGAAACTCTGGAAGGGACAAAAGCTTACCGACAAGATCTCCACCGGCAAGAAATCCAACCTTATTTTGGGTAAAACTAATCTATTAGAAGAGGATATGTACATCACCCACCGGATCCGCCGTTCCCCAAGCACATCGGCGCTAAAAGGCCACCGACGGCGAGGAGAAGCAGCGAATCCGGCGGGGAGTCGAGAAATCGCCAGCGCATCACCTCTCTTTACTGTTGGAGAACGGACGCTTCGCGATTATTCTGACAGCCTATTTGACAAGGGTTTTTATTTTGCCGAGTGTTTTAGCACAACACTAGGCAAAGAATTTGTTTGCCGAGTGTCCGAGGGAATGCACTCGGCAAATATAAAAACACTCGACAAATTTGAGGTTTCCGGTAGTGAAGGTCTAAACTAACAAAACAGCCTCACAGGCCCAACAGTTATGTTTCTTTCTTAATGGCTCCTTTTGTATTCGTCCAAGCAGTACCGGTGTTTTTATTTGTCCTTTTGAAAACAAATGTTTTTGTAAATAAAGCATTGGATTTCAGAATTGTTGTGCCTTCTATGACGGTCAATCGCCGTGTGAGCTATAGGGAATGTCTGCCAGAGGCCAAAGCTGCTGACCGCTGGTGAAGTTCAGTTTGGTGTCTCTTTGGTCTTCTTCGCTGGCATTTGGATTCATATAGGACATACAACATAAAACATTTTGTTTCCAAAAACTATCTGAACATTGCAGGAGATCATGTCTCCCATAAGTTTCTTGAACATCATGTCCCGCTAACTCTTATCCTCTGGAAATGCACGTTGTGGTGATAGTCTTTCAAAACGAGGGAGTGCAGCTACCTACTCACACATGTACCTCCTCGCAGTCCTCGTGCTGCTAATCATTCAATACAACTCTTTATAGACCGGAAACTCGCTGTATCACAACCCCTAAAATGGTCATTTGTTGCTTCACCAGACTAAACCACTAGCCTGGACCCTCTTTGGATAGCCGTTCCTTGTGGCTTTTGAACTCAGATGCCTTCCATGAAAAAAAAATGTTCTTTTACCAAAAAGTCTCCCGTCTTTCTTCGGTATCCACTATGCACCGAGATGCTCCATGCTCTAAATTCAAATGGAAGCACAATTTTATATAAAAATGATAGTAGTCCATCATTAGTCCATGGTTAGCCTATTGTCCCAAAGAATTTAGACAACTAAAGTTTAATCCAAAGCTTTTTTGATACATGGACTGGCTAGTTGGTATGGACTAGAGTTGAGCCAAATCTGTATTGGTGTGTGTGTCGTGACAGTTGGCGGCGCTTGGGAGATGTATCGCTGCAGGATTATTGGAGGAAGTAGAAAACACGCCCATGCCCACGACGCAGCGGCGACACCCCATTGTTAGGGTATGGAGGGAGCATCTCCAGCCTTAGAAAAGGAAGCCCAAGGGTGACGGTGGCTGAACCGGCGATTGTGGTGGTTTGACCAAGCGAGGCGACAAACGTAAAGGGGGAGGGGGGGCAAGTCCTCCTCTAACTCCAGTTGGGATTAGGGGAGGGCGGGAGCTGGACAACGGGGTTGGGTGGTGGCAGCATGCCCGTAGCGAGGCGTCGCTGGCCAGAGCTAGTGGGCGAGATAGGCGGCTCAGGGTTGAGTCATCCGATGTGGATTAGGGAACAACGGTGGTGGTGGATCGGATCGGTAAGGGTATGGATAGTTAGGAAATGGAAGGAGATGAATATACGTGCGATACGAGTATAAGCGCTTAAGTGTTAGAAAAGGACTCTCAGAGTTGAGTCCTCTCGTTTGGATGTCTTAAGCTCAACTCTAGATAGGATCCTTAGCTAGATTATCGTATGGCTGAAGCCTGGTTTGGGTGGGCTAAGAGAACCAAATGCCAGATTTTTTTGCTTAAGGACGACCAAGTTTAGCCATATAACCAACCGTAATAAACCTACGAACCACACACGACAACAATGTCCTTTGCCGGCCCTGGGTCCAAACTCCTTCGCGTGCACGCGCAGCTTCTATGCACGTCGCGTGGCTGTTTGTCCGTTCATGGACCCTGGCTATTCGTCCGTTCGTGTGTTGGAGCCACGAGAAGAAAGGAGCCGAGCCAGAGCCACAGATGAGATAGGAGCCATGCGTGCGCGAGGCAGCTGGCATTCATCGAAGCTGTGCGCGCACGCGGACGAGTTTGGACCTAGGGTACATCTAATTTTGCTCCTGCCTTGTACCAGCTGCCACCACACCTCAGGAGACCGAGGAGTCTGGAGAGTCAAGACGTGACATTGTTAGAGCAAGTACAGTATGGGCTTATAGCCGAACGCTAACGTGAAGGAGAGAAGAGATGAGAGAGATAAAAGCTTAGCTCTTATGCAAATAAATAAAAGCTTGGCTCTCATGACTCATGCAAATAAATAAAAGCTCGGCTCTCATGCAAGCAAGACCTATGTAGCAAGTGTTGTGAGAAAAAAAAAAAGAAAGAATTTTTTTTTATTTAAGACAGATAGAAGACACCTATTGTAAACTTAGCTCTTATAACTTGACTACTCTCTCCGTCCTAAAAAAAATCACCTCGTGTCTATGTTCAAAGTTAGAATTACGTTTTTTTTAAGTACGGAGGGAGTAATAGGTAAGCAATTGGCTCTATTATTGACGTTGCTCTTAGCGTTGGCTGCTATCCACCACCCATTCGCCCATTCCATTACTGCACTGCACCTAACCAATACTGCACAGCACAGAGTTGTTAAATGTTCCCCCACAAGGGTACTAGTCCATTTTATATCAAGGTGGTGTTTAAATGCAGGGAGTAAAGTTTAAGAATGTCACATCGGAGTGTTTGTATAGTAATAATAAAATAAATTACAGAAGTCCTCAGTAATTCGCGAGACAAATTTATTAAGCCTAATTAATCCATCATTAACACATGTTAATGTAGCACCACATTGTCAAATCATGGACTAATTAGGTTTAAAAAATCATCTCGTAAAGTAGTCACAATCTATGCAATTAGTTATTTTTTTAGTCTATATATTAATACTCCGTGTATGTGTCTAAACATCTGATTTAATAGGGAGTAAACTTTAAGAGGATGAACTAACAAGGCCTAAGTGTTTGATACTCTGTGGCCTCAAACTATGAACTGATGAGTATTGTTCGCGCTCACCATGGTCTCTCAAACCCAGTGATTCTGATTCGGTCAGTTAAAATATTCACAGTTTCACACTAATTAACTACGAAAGAAAATAGTACTACTATCTGTCTACATACCCAGAATATCAGGGATTCACCATTTCTACCGGCTAAAAAATGGATAAATAAATTTAGAAAACTAGAAAAAGAAAATTCGATCTCCAGAAGACTCCCAATTATCCAGCCGTACGAGCCGCCGCCTCATCCGGATCAGCTCGGGCAGCGCATTCCGGTTCCGGCCACGAGTCAGTTTCAGTCCACACCGACAAGCGGCGGCACACGAGGAGAAAAGAACCGCCGCGCCGGGCGGAAGCTCCAGCTCCGTCGTCTCACTCACGCGCCGCCGACGTGCTGGTGTGGGAACCGCGGCGTGGGCACGAGCGGGTCGCGGCCCTCCTGCATCTTGCTCAGCCGGTCCGGTATGGTGCCGTCGAAGAGCCTCGACGTGGGGTTCTCGGCGTAGCAGACGTAGTAGCAGCCAACGCACGCCTGCGGCAGCGCCATGCCGATGCGGGTCATCAGGTACCCGACGTAGAAGGCCAGCAGCGACACGGTGGCCGTGTAGTGCCGGTGCGTCGCGAACGCCCACGACCCTGCCAGCGCCACGCAGAGCGCGCCGCTCGTCACGCCCGTCAGGAAGCACACGGAGCTGGTGATGTCCGAGTCCACCAGCGCAGCCATCCCGGGAAGCGCCTCGAACTGGCCCCACGTGCTCCGGGACGCCTGCACGAACCCGCGCCCGTACGCCGCGATCTGCATCATCTTGCTCGTCAGTGCCATGGTTCCAGTTCGAAGACGAAGACCAGACCAACAGTGCGCTCGTGCTTACGTGGACGAAGGCCCAGCTGTTGCCGAAACTGAAGATGGCGTTCATGACGTGGAGGCAGCAGTGCGCGCAGGAGAACATGAACTCGTCCTCGCCCTCCAGGAGGTTGAGCCCGCGCGCCAGGATGCGGAGCGCCTCGATGGTGGGCACGAACAGCGACCCCAGGCAGGCGCTGCCGAGGTTGTACGACAGCGCGCGCTGGAAGCTGAACTGCACGCTCGACTGCATGCCGCGCAGGTAGTAGAGCGCGATCACCCGGCTCGCCGTCAGGTTCGCCACGTTCCGCATCACCTCCGCGGTCCACGCCAGGCTCACCACCAGCCCAAAGATGGTGAGCCCGGGGAAGCGGAAGTTCACCGCGCCGATCACAGCCACGCACCACACGGAGATCCATGCGAAACCCGCCGCCACCATCAGGTACGCGGGCCCGTTCAGCCCACGGAACTTGTCCACTGGCTTCACCGCGCGCTCGAACACCCGCGCCGTGAAGCCCACGCGCCGCGTCACCCAGCACGTGTACAGCCCGGTCCCAATGGAGAACACCACCATCGCGACGCCCAGCCCGACGGTGGCCAGCATGGAGAAGCACATGAGCAGCGCGCCCACGGCTAGGGTCACGGCGAAGCTGGACCAGAGGATCACGCGCACCATGGCGCGTGGCCACGCGCGCACGGCCTTCTGCCACACGAAGGCCAGGACGATGCTGAGCGCGACCGCGCCCTCCACGGGCAGCAGCCAGTTGCCCAGAAGGCTGCGCTCGCGCCGCGCATTGTGTGACCGTGGGTGCTGGCTGATCTCCTGGACGGTCTTGAACACGAAGAACCCCATGGCGAATGCCGCGGCGGCGAGGTGGAGCAGGAAGAGGCACAGCGTGATGCCATTGGTGTACTTGCGTGAGTTGAGCGACGGAAGCGGCCCCTGCAATGACAAATAATAAGTTATTCAGTTTTTTTTGTTGCGCCTCCCAAACTTTAGCCGCTGTCCCATCGGATGTTTGGACATGGAGTATTAAATATAGATTAATTACAAAACTAAATGCACAGATTGAGATTAATTTACGAGACGAATTTATCAAGCCTAATTAGCCCATGATTTGACAATGTGGTGCTACAGTAAATATGTGCAAATGACAAATTAGTTAGGCTTAATAAATTCGTCTCGCGGATTACTGACGGATTCTGTAATTTGTTTTTTTATTAGTATCCGAACACCTCATACGACACCCCATGCGACACCTGATGTGACACCTCTTAGACTTTAACCCCTACATCCAAACACCCCCTTAGATAGGATGTCGCTAGCCACTACAGCTTGTCAGCTTCAGGCTTAGATTAGCACGAAGTCATATTCAGATTCAGAGATTTGATCCCATGCAGTGGTACATTCTTGATGATATTTTAGAGGGAATATTAGTGCCTAAAGAAACCCATGAGTCACGCTTGTACCTAGCTAACCAGAGCTATGTCGTTAGGCGACATTGATTAATAATTCGTGTCAAACACTACCACCTATGCTCCTTTTTCTATTGTGGGAGGTTGAGCACTTTGAGTTCTTATATAAAATTGCTTGTTAGTATGTTGTTCACCTCAAAAGAAAACAAGCACAAATTGCTTGTGGTGTTGGATATTCCATCAATCATTACCCAGAGATTCAATTCCAAGTAGTGGTACATTCTTGATGATATTTTGGAGGGGATATTAGATGAAGCACGCATGTAACTAACCAGAGCTATACGTTAAGCGACATTTATTAATACTAAGAGCATCGTATCAAACACTACCGCCTATGCCCCTTTTCTATTGTGGGAGGTAGAGCACTTTGAGTTCTTTATATAAAATTGCTTAGTACTTTGTTCACCTCAAAAGAAAACAAGCACAAATGGCTTGTGGTGTTGGATATTCCATCATGCATTATTTGGTCGTTGCCGGTGCAATGTTAGGCAACATTGTTGAAGCACCTAAGCCTAAGATTATTGAAGTACCTAAGCCTAAAATAGACATGAAAAGATCTCCCTTTTTTGTCCTTTTGGCACCGAACATATCTTGGAATATTAACAATGCAGTAGCAGTGTTGCAGGTAAACTAGTCTGCTTTCCGTCCGTTGTAATCAGAATCAAAATCAACTATCGGCATCAGCATATTCTCTAACCCTTTAACTAAGATTGGACTACTTTCAAATCCGTTCTGTCAATTGCAGCATAGTGATAGAATAATTCAGTGATTCTGTCAATGTGGTGTGGTATGGTAGAATAATTCAGAAAGCAAGCCAGCCTGAACTCCCAAAAGTGTCGAGTACAGGGCGGTGCAGACACACTCTACCAATTGGGCACCAAACAAAATTATTGTACTATCCTACTCGCCTACCAACCAGACTAAATTGACACAGTCGGATCGCAATCAAGCACGCCCACATGTCCTAAAAAGACCGAGCCAATCCCACTATCCAAACCGAAAATCCTAATCAATTCAGGCGATCGAGATTTTATATACATACGTAGTACATATACAATTACAAAAGGAAATCAAGCAATTGGGCGTGGACGTTTCCCCCCTACCTGCTGCGGAGGCTGCATGACAGGCTGGTACGCCGCCACCTGCGGCGGCGGCTCGACGGAGCCGGACGCCACCGACATGGGCGGCGGCGGCGCCTGCGTGGTGACCTGCAGCGGCGCCAGCGGCCGCTGCGCCTGCAGCCTCGCCGCCGCTTCCGGGGGCGGCGCCTGGTCCACGACGACCACCTTCTCCACCGCCTCCGGAGCCGGAGCCGGCGCCGCTCTCCTGACTGGCGCAGCCTCCTGCGGCGGCGGCGCCTGCACGCGTCGCACAGCGAGGACAACAAACCCATGAGCAGTTGAGCACACGGCGGCCGCAAGACCGCAAGAAGCAGCGAGCAGAGCAGACCGCGCGTTACTCGGGAAAGGAACAATCTTTCGGGGAGCCAAAGGAAGAAAGAAGCCGTACGGGGTTCTCGGCGGCGCCCATGACGGGCGTCCCGCAGAGAGCAGCCGCGCCCCTGACGCCTGGCTGCTCTTGGCGGACTGGAGAAGAGGACCGGAGGAATGGAGTTGTGGAGCGGTGGACTCGACTGGTGGCGTGGACCGTGGGTGGAGGAAGGGATGGGAAAGCGAGGCGAGCGAGCGAGCGAGGATTCCAATCTTTTTTATTTTTTTAGCCGTTGTTTTCAAAAAATTTCACAAATATACTTCTCAACGTAAGATTTTAAAATCTAGATTCTTAGCTCGGCGTCAGCAAAGATTTCAATATCTGGACCCTTAGCCCAGTGGCATCGTTGCTGACGCCGAGCTTATACGTCTGTTGGACTCGAAGCAGACGTGGCGATGATTTGGCAGGCATCTCGGCGCCAGTAATCCTAGCGCAGAGGTCGGCGCCGTAGATCTTAGTGCCGAGCTCGGCGCCGGGGTTACGAGCGCCAAGGCTGTCTTACGTATAGGCCCTAATCCTTTCTCTCTTCCACTCCCTCTCTATCACCTCGCCCGAGCAGCGCACCGCCGTCGTCGCCTGCGCCCTTTCCCGCCCTCGGCCGCCCGCGCCGCGCCCCGTGCCCGCGCCGGAACCCGCGGCCACGCTGGTCCCCACGCCCGCGTCGCGCCCTCGCCTCGCTCGACGTGCCGCCCGCGCCCGCGGCCGCCTTGGCCGCGCCGGTGCCGTGCCCATCGTGCCGTGATCGTGCCGTGGCCGCACCGTGCCCGCGCCCGGCCTCGTCCGCCGTGCCGCCCGCCATCGCCAGCCTCGGCCGCGCCCTCGCTGGCCCCTGCACCTGTAGCGCCCCGCCGTGCCACTGTCGGCCTTGCTCGTCAGCCTGACCCATGCCCAGCGTTCGCTGCGACTCCGTCGACGTCCGCGACTCCGTCGTCGGACAGGTAAAAATTGTGAATTTGCAATGTGCGTACTTAGTTAGCTTTGATTGTAGTGTAGTAGTTTTGACATTTGTTATTTACTAGTTAATATGATGACTTAGGTAGTTGATTTAGTTAGTGATCTAATGAGATAGATATGTAGATAGATAGAAACATAGATACATATGTACATAGATATAGTTAGATAGCTACTTAGATAGGTAGTTAAATATTTAGTTAACTAAATAGAATCTAGCTATTTAGTGAGTACACTGTATCTATGTATATAGTTATTATCTTATTTACTTAGTTTGTAGTTATAAAGTACTTGTTAGGTACTATCTATAAGGAAAATGGACCTTAAGCCTATTTACTTTGGATTTTGGTGTTTGATGACCAACATAACCAAATTGGACTAATAAATTTGCAAGTGTTTATTTTATAGTTCAATAGGGTGCAAGACGTGGCTTAGACGAAGGCGACGTGATGATCCGATGATCAATACTATAAGCAAGACCTTAGAAGCACAAGAGAAGACCCAAGATATCAAGGAAACTCTAAGCACGAAGATAGAAACCAAGACGGACGCAAGATCACAAAAAAACGAGCTCACAGAACTGACCGGGCGCTGGTAGCACAATGACAGGACGCCCCAATCAAGAGGCTCGGCAACAGCAGCGACCGGACGCTGAACGAGCAAATCGACCGGACGCAGGACAACAGAGTCCGATCGAGTGCATAGAGGTTCCAGAGCGACGAAATTGCGACCGGACGCGTCCGGTGACAGGTGACCGGATGCTGGCAGTGTCCGATCAGTTGATCGCGGCTCTAACGGTCGGGACGACCGGACGCGTCCGATCAGGACGACCTGAGTGTCCGGTCAGTAGCAAAAAAGCGAGATTTTATCCCCAACGGCTACTTTCTCAGTGAGGCTTATAAATACAACCCTCAACCGGCCAAATAAAATGTGTGGAGCTGAGGAAGCATATCAAGGGTGTTGATACACCATTTTAGTGATCTTCACTTGTATAGTGCTTAGTGATTCATTAGGTGATTATCATAGATGCTTTGCGAAGTGCTTATGTTGATTAGACCACCGCTTATGCGTTTCCTCTAGATTTAGGCCTAGTGTTTAGTGAGGTTTGCATACCTTTTACCACTTGGTGCTTGCGCGCATCATTGTTGTACATCGAAGGGGCTTGTAGTCTTGCGAGATCACACCAACCACGTTTATGATGTGACCGCCACCGTGTACAAGAGGGAACAAGGCCCGTGGTGTTTCGACCGGAAGCTTGATAGTAAAGACGGCGGGGAGCATCTGAGAGAGGCTTGTCGGAAGGCACGTCGGAGACCCACTTGCGTGTGGGGAAGGCCCAAGGCTATCTATGGAGTTACCCGACCGGAAGCTTGGCCCTTGTGAGGGATTCCTTACGAGGGGCTCCAACGAGGACTAGAAGGAAGCCTGCGTGCTTCTCGATACCTCGGTAAAAATACCGGAGTCGTTGACAGGAGTTTGCATATCTCTACCTTGCTCTTTAGCTTCCGTATTTATATTGATTGTATTACTCCTTTTGCGGTAGAGATAGCAACACACTAGCAAAATCGTAGTTGCACATTTAGATAGTTTATCTTTTTTATAGGTTTTGTTAAGGTTAGAAAAAAAGACCGTAGTTTAGAAGTAGATTTTTAAGTTGCCAAATTCACTCCTTTCTTAGGCGTCATGGTCCCCTACAAGTGGTATCAGAGCCGGTTGGCTTAATTTGGATCTTTGGCTTCACCGTCGTTGAGCCAACGCTATTTAGAGCCAACGCACTTTGACGGCACTAACTTCCCTATTATAAAGCTAGAATGACTTGCTACCTTGAGACGGTTGATTTAGGAGTTTGGAGAGTCACTCGTGACAGGATGAAACCCATTAAGAATCTCGATAAACCCACAAAGAGTGAAGAAAATGAAATACATTTCAATGCTAGAACTAAGAATTGCTTGTTTGAATCTTTTAGCATAGATGCGTTTAACCAAGTGTTCACTTTAAATACGGCACATGAAATTTGGTTAAAACTCCAAGAGCTCCATGACGACACATCTAATGTCCATAAGCAAAAACATTGTCTAGCTAAATAAAATTATGATTACTTTACAATGAATAATGATGAGCTTATCCGTGATATGTATTCTCGTTTGAATCTAATTATCAATGAGCTCCATTCAATAGGATTAAGAAAGCTAGATGATGCGGACATCGTGAGAAAGATCATCTCCGTGCTACCACAGAAGAAATATGCAAGCATCATCACCATCCTTCACAATATGGAGAACTTGAGCACCATGACTCCGGACATAGTCATTTGCAAGATAGTGGCATTTAAAATGTCACGTAAGATGGGTCAAGACGAAGCCTCTTCATCGAGCAAAGGCAAAGCTCTCGCATGTAGCGAAAAAAGATGATGAAGGGCAAGTAAGTTGAGACAAGCTCAAGCTCAAGCTCCTCAAGTGAAGATAAAGAAGAAGATGAGGACAACGACGATGATGATGAAAATTCAAGTGAAGATGATCAATCATCCTCTACCTCTGATCTTGATGAAAAATCAATCAAACTAATCAACAAGGTGGAGAAGATGATTCAAAGGCTCAATGTCAAGGGTGTGCCCATCCAAATCCAAGATTTTATTTTTATCAATCAAAGAAATAAGCAAAGAAAGAGAGGATGTTATGGATGCGGCGAGTTGGGGCACTTTGTAGAAGTTTGTCCAAACAAGCCCACACCTAAGACAAAGAAGAAGGCATGCAAGAACCAAGTCCTCACATCAATAAGGTCATGGGATGATTCTTCAAGTGAAGAAAATCGCCATCACAAGAGGCGAGGGCTCAAGCACTCATCATCAAGCTCTTCTCGTATGTGCCATATGGCATGAGGTAACGAAAGCTCATCCTCTAGTGAGAGTGATAGTGATGATGAAATGCCTTCTTATGATGAAATTATACAATAAAATCTTAATTATGCTAAAGTTTGCACTAGTCAACAAAAGAAGCTCGAAAAATTAAAAGAAAAGCTAGATAGTTCACAAGAAGCATACAAAACTTTGCTTCAACAATATGAGAACTTTGCTAATCTCAATGTTGAACTATCTACTAAAATTGAGCAACTTGATACTAGTGCAACAACAAATGCATGCACAATCAATAATGAACAACTTGTAAAGAAAAATGAAAAATTAAAAGAAAAGTTAGCTAGCTCACAAGATGCTTATAAATGTTTGCTTGCTAAAATGAAAACCATGTGCAAATATTGTGATGAGCTAACTAATAAAGTTGTTAATCTTGAAGCCGTTAGTACAACCCCCACCAAGGCATCTAAAAAGAAAAATTTTATCTTTAACATGTCTAAAAAGGATGCCTCTACTTCTTGTAATGATTTATATTTAGACTCATCTTTATGCAACTAAGTTTGTATTGAGAAAGTTATTGTAGATATATGCACACAAGAGGTTGCAAAGGAGAATGAGCAACTCAAGCAAGAAGTAGGTCGCCTCACCAAGGGCTTGACTCAAGTGAAAGGCAAGGTGAAGCAAGCCCAACTTCGTCAAGATAACACCGTCAAGGGAGTGAAGGAGCTTGATGAAGGACAAACCGTGGATTGCTACGTATGCCACAAGGAAGAGCATAAGTCCTATGAGTGTAAGGTGAAGAATGGGGGAGGAGCAAAGAAGAAAGAGAAGAAGCAAACAAGCAAGCTTTCTAACACCAACACCAACAAGGTGGATAAGAAGGCCTCCACACCATACTTGTTAAAGAAGAAGAAAAATGACAAGGTAGTGGCCATCAAGGTGAACAAGCAAGCCATCAATAGGGTCAAACGCTTTTGGGTGCTGTAAGAAAAATGGACCCTAGGCCCATTTACTTTGGATTTTGGTGTTTGATGACCAATACAACCATATTGGACTAATGAATTTGCAAGTGTTTGTTTTGTAGTCTAATAGGGTGTAAGACGTGACTTGGACGAAGGTGACGTGATGATCCTATGATCAACACCTTAAGCAAGACCTTAGGAGCACAACAAAAGACCTAAGATATCAAGTAAAGTCCAAGCATGAAGATAGGAACCAAGCCATACGCAAGATCGCGAAGAAACGAGCTCGCAGAGGCGACCGGACGCTAGACCGGTGGTTCAGTAGACTAACGACCAGATGCTGGACCGGTGGCTCGGCAGATAGGCGACCAGACGCTGGACTGAAAGCTGGCGGCAACCAACCGGACATAGGGCATCAGCGCCCGATCGAGTACAGAGAGGTTCCAGAACGGCGAAACTGTGACCGGACGCGTCCGGTGGCAGGTGATCGGACGCTGGCAGCGTCCGATCAGTGGTTCGTGGTTCAACAGTCGGGACGACCGTACGCATCCGGTCAGGGCGACTTCAGCGTCTGGTCAGTAGCAGAAAAGCGGGATTTCGTCCCCAACGGCTACTTTCTCCATGGGGCTTATAAATAGACCCCCCAACCGGCCATTTGGGAAGTGCGGAGCTGAGGACACATACCAAGGGTGTTGATACACCATTTTAGTGATCTCCACTTGTATAATGCTTAGTGATTCATTAGGTGATTAGCGTAGGTGCTTTGCGAAGTGCTTAGGTTGATTAGACCACCGCTTATGTGCTTGCTCTAGGTTTAGGCCCAGTGTTTAGTGAGGTTTGCATACCTCTTACCACTCGGTGATTGCAAGCACCATTGTTGTACATCGGAGGGGCTTGAAGTCTTGCGAGATCACACCAACCGTGTTTGTGGTGTGGCCGCCACCGTGTACTGGAGGGAACAAGGCCCGCGGTGTTTCGGCCGGAAGCTTGATAGTAAAGACGGCGAGGAGCATCCGGTAGAGGCTTGTCGGAAGGCACGTCGGAGACCCACTTGCTTGTGGGGAAGGCCCGAGGCTATCCACGGAGTTATCCTACCGGGAGCTTGGCCCTTGCGAGGGATTCTTTGCGAGGGGCTCCAACGAGGACTAGGGGGAAGCTTGCGCGCTTCTCGATACCTCGGTAAAAATATCGAAGTCGTCGACGGAAGTTTGCATATCTCTACCTTGCTCTTTAGCTTCCGCATTTACATTGTTTACATTACTTGTTTTGTGGTAGAGATAGCAACTCACTAGCAAAACCGTAGTTGCACATTTAGATAGTTCATCTATTGCATAGGTTTTGCTAGAGTTAGAAAAAGAGGCCATAGTTTTGGAGTTAGAATTTTAAGTTGCCTAATTCACCCCCCCCTCTTAGGCGTCACAGTCCCTTCAATTGGTATCAGAGCCGGTTGGCTCAATTTGGACCTTTGGCTTAACCGCCGTTGAGCCAACGCTATTTAGAGTGGTTGGGATGGATACCGCTAGGCCTTCGCACTTTGACGGCACTAACTTCCCATACTATAAAGCTAGAATGGCTTGCCACCTTGAGGCGGTTGATTTGGGTGTATGGAGAGTCACTCGTGGTGGGATGAAACCCATCAAGAATTCCAAAAAACCCACAAAGAGTGATGAAAAAGAAATATACTTAAATGCTAGAGCTAAAAATTGCTTGTTTGAACCACTTAGTATGGATGTTTTTAACCAAGTATTCACTTTAAATACGGCACATGAAATTTGGTTAAAACTCCAAGAGCTCCATGACGGCACAAGCAATGTCCATGAGCAAAAACATTGTCTAGCAAAGCAAAACTATGATTTCTTTACTATGAATGATGATGAGCTTGTTCATGATATATATTCTCGTTTGAATCTAATTATCAATGAGCTCCATTCTATAGGATTATTAAAGCTAGATGATGTGGACATCATGAGGAAGATCATCTCCGTGCTACCATAAAAGAAATATGCAAGCATCATCACCATCCTTCACAACATAGAGAACTTGAGCAACATGACCCCGGGCATAGCCATTAACAAGTTAGTGACATTTGAAATGTCACGTAAGATGGGTCAAGAAGAAGTTTCTTCATCAAGCAAAGGCAAAGCTCTCGCTTGTAGCGAGAAAAATAAGATGAAGGGCAAGCAAGTTGAGACAAGCTCAAGCTCAAGTTCCTCAAGTGAAGATGAAGAAGAAGATGAGGACGATGATGATAAAGATTCAAGTGATGATCAATCTTCCTCCTCCACCTTCGATCTTGATGAAGAATCAATCAAAGTGATCAACAAGGTGGAGAAGATGATCCAAAGGCTCAATGTCAAGGGCGTGCCCATCCAAATTTAAGATTTCATTTTCACAAATCAAAGAAATGAGCAAAGAAAGAGAGGATGCTATGGATGCGGTGAGTTGGGGCACTTTGTGGAAGTTTGTCCAAATAAGCCCACACCCAAGACAAAGAAGAAGGTATGCAAGAACCAAGCCCTCACATCAATAAGATTATGGGATGATTCTTCAAGTGAAAAAGAACCCCATTACAAGAGGCGAGGCCACAAGCACTCATCATTAAGCTCTTCTCATGTGTGCCTTATGACACGAGGTAATGAAAGCTCTTCCTCTAGTGAGAGTGATAGTGATGATGATATGCCTTCTTATCATGAACTTGGGCAAGAAAATCTTAATTATGCTAAAGCTTGCACTAGTCAACAAAAGAAGCTCAAAAGTTTAAAAAAAAAGTTAGATAGTTCACAAAAAACATACAAAACCTTGCTTGAACAATATGAGAACTTTGCTAATCTCAATGTTGAACTATCTACTAAAATTGAGAAACTTGAGACTAGTGCAACAACAAATGCATGCACAATTAATGATGAGCAACTTTTAAAGAAAAATTAAAAATTAAAAGAAAAGTTAGCTAGCTCACAAGAAGCATATAATAGTTTGCTTGCTAAAATGGAAACCATGTGCAAATATTGTGATGAGCTAACTAATAAAGTTGTTAATCTTGAAGCCGTTAGCACAACCCCCACCAAGGCATCTAAAAAGAAAAGTTCTATCTTTAACATGTCTAAAAAGGATGCCTCTACTTCTTGTAATGATTTATGTTTAGACTCACCTTTGTGCAACCAAGTTTGTATTGAGAAAGTTGTTGTAGATACATGCACATAAGAGGTTGCAAAGGAGAATGAGCAACTCAAGCAAGAAGTAGCTCGCCTCACCAAGGACTTGACTCAAGTGAAAGGCAAGGCGAAGCAAATCCAACTTCATCAAGATAACACCATCAAGGGAGTAAAGAAGCTTGATGAAGGACAAACCGTGGTTTGTTATGTGTACCACAAGGAAGGTCACAAGTCCTATGAGTGCAAGGTGAAGAATAGGGGAGGAGCAAAGAAGAAGGAGAAAAAGCAAACAAGCAAGCTCTCCAACACCTACACCAACAAGGTGGACAAGAAGGCCTCCACACCTTATCTCTTGAAGAAGAAAAATGACAAGGTGGTGGCCATCAAGGTGAACAAGCAAGCCAACAATGGGGTCAAACGCTTTTGGGTGCCAAAGAAAATCATTTCAAACATGAAAAGCACCAAGAAGGTTTGGATCCCGAAAGGGAAGTGAGAAGTCCATCAGACTTTGGGGAATTTGGAGACTTAGCAAAGTGTGGGTGCATTTCATGGGGTGCATCATGATGGACAAAATCATTGCCAAGTGGGTTAGTGAATACTATGGACCCAAATTCTTCTTCCCATGTTAGGTAACTAGATGTTTTTACTTTTTCATTGGTACATCTTTCAATTGGTATTTCTTACAAATTGATATCTTAAGCATCTAGTTACTCTTCATGCCTATGTTTGCATTTGCATGCTTATATCTTTTGTCATGCATACACTAGGTATATCTTATGGTAGGCTTGCTCGGTCTCCTTTTTAACCCTTGGAGCAAACCTATATGGTTCAAAATTGTTTAGGAGCATGGCACATAGCTTGTCTTACTATTGTTCATCTAATATGTGCCAAAGCCCAAATTGTAGACAATCTCTCCTGAATATCTATTTTGAAAATGATTCTCACATTCATGAGATGTCATCTTTCAAGTGGTATTTTTTATTCTAAAATCAATGTGCATGATTTCTACAAAGTATTCTACACTTGTGTGCACAAACTTAGGGGGAGGATTACTCTACAAGTTGGATGCCTTGAGACTAACATCTTTTCAAGCTTATCATGTGTGTAGTAGTCTCATTGCAAGGAAAATAGAGTCCCCGGAGCTAAGCATCATACTTCAAATATCCACCACCTATTGCAAGTGGTAGAAATCAATTTGGTTTCCACATGTGGTATTTCTAAACCAATATCATCATGTTGATTTCATTTTGATATTTATATGCTTTCTCCATGTATTATATAGATTAAATTCTCTTGTGCAATAATGTGTCAATTATGCATATACTTTGCTTTCTATCATATGTATGCATATATTTAGGGGGAGCTTAATCTATATAATGTGAGAGTCAAATTTTGTGACCTATTCCATTCTACATTCAAAGGATCACAAAGTTTGACCCTCCATTGTGCCACTAATGTCTTTCTTTTCGGTGTTTGATTTCAAAGGGGGAGAATTTAGAGGACCAAAGGCAAGCATTAATATAAGATGTAATGGTCCAAAAAAGGGAGGATAGTGGATTATGGATTGCCTATGTAATGGGAAAATTTGTAGGAAGCAAGGCTTAAATCCATAATGCCACATGGGGACATTTACAAGGGCAAGATAAGTTTTATGTAGTATCATTTAGTTTTACAAAGAAGCATCTTTCAGCATCACATAACCTTGCCCCTTGCATTGCATCCTAGCAAGTAGGTAGTTTTCTAATTTCAAAATTTTTATTATTTGCTTGCTTTGGTCATGTTGTCATTAATCACCAAAAAGGGGGAGATTATAAGGAAAATGGACCCTAGGCCCATTTACTTTGGATTTTGGTGTTTGATGACCAACACAACCATATTGGACTAATAAATTTGCAAGTGTTTGTTTTGTAGTGCAATAGGGTGTAAGACGTGACTTGGACGAAGGCGACGTGATGATCCGATAATCAACACCTTAAGCAAGACCTTAGGAGCATAAGAAAAGACCCAAGATATCAAGCAAAGTCCAAGCATAAAGATAGGAACCAAGCCGTATGCAAGATCGCGAAGAAACGAGCTCGCAGAGGCGACCGGACGCTGGACCGGACGCTGGACCGGTGGCTCGGCAGACTGACGACCGGACGTTGGACCGATGGCTCGGTAGACTGACGACCGGACGCTGGACTGGTGGCTCGGTAGACAGGTGACCGGATGCTAGACCGAACGCTGGCGGCAACCGGCCGGACGTAGGGCATCAGCGTCCGATCGAGTACAGAGAGGTTCCAGAACGGTGAAACTACGACCGGACGCGTCTGATGACAGGTGACCGGACGCTGGCAGCGTCCGATCAGTGGTTCGTGGTTCAACGGTCAGGACGACAGGACGTGTCTGGTCAGGACGACTTCAGCGTCCGGTCAGTAGCAGAAAAGCGGGATTTCGTCCCCAATGGCTACTTTCTCCATGGGGCTTATAAAATAGACCCCCCAACCGGCCATTTGGGAAGTGTGGAGCTGAGGTAACATATCAAGGGTGTTGATACACCATTTTAGTGATCTTCACTTGCATAGTGCTTAGTGATTCATCATGTGATTAGCGTAGGTGCTTTACGAAGTGCTTAGGTTAATTAGACCACCGCTTATGCGCTTGCTCTAGGTTTAGGCCTAGTGTTTAGTGAGGTTTGCATACCTCTCACCACTTGATACTTGCGAGCACCATTGTTGTACATCAGAGGGGTTTAAAGTCTTACGAGATCACACCAACCGCGTTTGTGGTGTGGCCGCCACCGTGTACCGGAGGGAACAAGGCCCGCGGTGTTTCGGCCGAAAGCTTGATAGTAAAGACGGCAGGGAGCATCCGGGAGAGGCTTGCCGGAAGGCACGTCGGAGACCCACTTGCGCGTGGGAAAGGACCGAGGCTATCCATGGAGTTACCCAACTAGGAGCTTGGCCCTTGCGAGGGATTCCTTGCGAGAGGCTCCAACGAGGACTAGGGGGAAACTTGCACGCTTCTCGATACCTCGGTAAAAATACCAGAGTCATCGATGGGAGTTTGCATATCTCTACCTTGCTCTTTAGCTTCCACATTTACATTGTTTACATTACTTGTTTTGCGGTAGAGATAGCAACTCACTAGCAAAACCGTAGTTGCACATTTAGATAGTTCATCTATTGCATAGGTTTTGCTAGAGTTAGAAAAAGAGGCCATAGTTTTGGAGTTAGAATTTTAAGTTGCCTAATTCACCCCCCCCCTCTTAGGCATCACAGTCCCTTCAGGTGCCAAAAGAAATCATTTCCAATATGAAGAGCACCAAGAAGGTTTGGATCCCGAAAGGGAAGTGAGAAGACCGATGAACTTCGGGGAATTTGGAGGCTTGGCAAAGTATGGGTGCATTTCATGGGGTGCATCATGATGGACAAAATCATTGCCAAGTGGGTTAGTGAATACTATGGACCCAAATTCCTCTTCCCATGTTAGATAACTAGATTCAATTAGCTTCAAGTGGTCCTAGATTTAATTTCCTACTAGTGGCATCTTTAAGCATCTAGTTACTTTTCATGCCTAGGTTTGCATTTGCTTGCTTATAACTTTTGTCATACATACACTAGGTATATCTTATGGTAGGCTTGCTCGGTTTCATTCGCAACCCTTGGAGCAATCCTATATGGTTTAAAATTATTTAAGAGCATGGCACATAGCTTGTCTTTCGATTGTTCATCTAATATGTGCTAAAGTCTAAATTATAGATAATTTCTCCCGAATATCATCTTCGAAAATGATTCTCACATTCATGTGATGTCATCTTTCAAGTGGTATTATTGATTCTAAAATCAATGTGCATGCTTTCCTACAAGTATTCCATACTTGTGTGCACAAATTTAGGGGGAGGTTACTCTACAAGTTGGATGCTTTGAGACTAACATCTTTTCAAGCTTATCATGTGTGTAGTAGTCTCATTTCAAGGAAAATGGAGTCCCCGGAGTTAAGCATCAATACCTCAAATATCCATCACCTATTGCAAGTGGTAGAAATCAAATTGGTTTTCACATGTGGTATTTCTAAACCGATATCATCATGTTGATTTAATCTTGATGTTTATATGCTTTCTCCATACATTATATAGATTAAATTCCCTTGAGCAATAATTTACCAATTATGCATATGCTTTGCCTTCTACCATATGTATACATATATTTAGGGGGGCTTAGTCTATATAATGTGAGAGTCAAATTTTGTGACCTATTCCACTACATACAAAGGATCACAAAGTTTGACCCTCCCTTGTGCTACTAATGTCTTCCTTTTCGGTGTTTGATTCCAAAGGGAGAGAATTTAGAGGACCAAAAGCAAGCATTAATGTGTAGGACCAAAAGCTAGATCATAACATTTTACAAGTGGTAATGGTCTATAGGTGGTAATGATTCGAGAAAGGGAGGATAGTGGATTATGGATTAGCCTATGTAATGGGGAGAATTTATGGCTTAAATCCATAATACCACATGGGGATTTTTGGAAGGGCAAGATAAGTGTTCAAGTGGTATCTTCTAGTCTTACAAGTAGTATCTTTTAGCATCATATAACCATGCCCCTTGCGTTGCATCCTAGCAAGTAGATAGCTTTTAAATTGCAAATTTTTATTGTTTACTTGCTTTGGTCGTGTTGTCATCAATCACCAAAAAGGGAGAGATTTTAAGGAAAATGGACCCTAAGCCCATTTACTTTGGATTTTGGTGTTTGATGACCAACACAACTAAATTGGACTAATAAATTTGCAAGTGTTTGTTTTGTAGTTTAATAGGGTGCAAGACATGGCTTGGACGAAGGCGCCGTGATGATCCAATGATCAACACCATAAGCAAGACCTTAGAAGCACAAGGGAAGACCCAAGATATCAAGCAAAGTCCAAGCACAAAAATAGGAAACAAGTTGGATGCAAGATCGCAAAGAAACAAGCTCACAGAAGTGACCAGACGCTGGACCGGACGCTGGTAGTACAGTGACCGGATGCCCGGATCAAGAGGCCTGGCAACAGCATCGACCGAACGCTAAACGAGCAAATCGACCGAACACAGGACAGCAGAGTCCGGTTGAGTACAGAGAGGTTCCAGAGCAACGAAATTGTGACTGGACGCGTCCGGTGGCAGGTGACCGGACGTTGGCAGCATCCGATCAGTTGATCGCGGCTCTAACAGTTGGGACAACCGGACGTGTCCGATCAGGACGACCTATGCGTCCGGTCAGTAGCAGAAAAGTGTGATTTTGTCCCCAATGGCTACTTTCTCAGTGGGGCTTATAAATACAACCCACAACCGACTAAATGAAAGGTGTGGAGCTGAGGAAACATATCAAGGGTGTTGATACACCATTTTAGTGATCTCCACTTGCATAGTGCTTAGCGATTCATTAGGTGATTAGCATAGGTGCTTTGCAAAGTGCTTATGTTGATTAGACCACCGTTTATGCGCTTGCTCTAGGTTTAGGCCTAGTGTTTAGTGAGGTTTGCATACCTCTTACCACTCGGTGCTTGCGCGCACCATTGTTGTACATCGGAGGGGCTTGTAGTCTTGCGAGATCACACCAAACATGTTTGTGGTGTGGCCGCCACCGTGTACCGGAGGGAACAAGGCCCATGGCATTTCGACCGGAAGCTTGATAGTAAAGACGTCGGGGAGCATCCGGGAGAGGCTTGCCGGAAGGCATGTCGAAGACCCACTTGTGCGTGGGGAAGGCCAGAGGCTATCTATGGAGTTACTCAACTGGGAGCTTGGCCCTTGCGAGGGATTCCTTGCGAGGGGCTCCAACAAGAACTAGGAGAAAGCTTGCATGCTTCTCGATACCTCGGTAAAAATACCAGAGTCGTCGACGAGAGTTTGCATATCTCTACCTTGCTCTTTAGCCTCCTCATTTACATTGATTGTATTACTTCTTTTGCGGTAGAGATAGCAACATACTAGCAAAACCGTAGTTGCACATTTAGATAGTTTATCTTTTGCACATGTTTTGCTAAGGTTAGAAAAAGAGACCATAGTTTAGAAGTATATTTTTAAGTTGCCCAATTCACCCCCCCCCCTCTTAGGCGTCACGGTCCCCTACACTATCTATCGTCTAATTTGAACTAAAGGACATGTGTTTGGTTATGTGTTTGAAATAGATGGACAACCTAGCGACCATTTATCATGGAGGCACCGTTGAAAGCGATCGCTATGGATATGTTGAGTTTGTTGACATGCAAAGCATGCCTGTGCTATTCAATGAGAAGCCATCGTTTAGTGAGATGGTTGCAAGGGCTCGGGAGGAGCTGTATTGCCTTAGCGATGATGATGATGGCATTGCAGTTGAGGGTGTACTGCACCTAGGTTCTCCTCCCAACATCCTTAGGCGAATGATCCTAATTGGATGTGCGGATCAGTGGGAGAACTATGTGAGATCGGCAATGAAGAGCCAGCTATAATGTTTGGACGTGGTTGTGCGTTGGGTGTTAGTTGATCCCATCCCTCATAGGGTTTTTTTCACCAATGGGTCAACAGGCACACTTCGACCCTCCGGTCCTGGAACCTGATATGGATGTGGAGGTTGCACATATGGTTCTCGATGCTCAATCTACCCCCAATGAGCTAGTTGGATATGCTTGTCATACTCATGATGTTGTGGCAGATCCTCCTCATGAGATCCCTTTGACACAGAAACATCCGAGTAAGTGTCTTATCCGCATAGTTATTGGGAGCTTACCCCCTTCCTTATATCCATTTCTTTCATTCTTTCCTCATTTTTCTACTTATATTGCAGTAGACATTCTTGACAATGTGGATGTGCCCCCTGTTGCTGTGCAAGTGCTCTGTGAAGATAGATTCTATGGCTCCAATAGTGTTGAAACTATGAATGATTGGGAGCCATATGAGATGGCAAGGGCTCTTGATTCTAATGATGATTGCCCTGTTGGAGAGCTAACAGAGAGTGATGTTGAGATGTTGAGGCGTATCTTTCCCGGCCGCCGTGATCCAAGAGTTTATGAGCTCAGCGATCTTGCTCATTCCGATCATACGTGTGCAGAAGGACATGATGATGAGCTCTTAGAAGCTCCTGAGGCTGGCCCTAAAATGGTAATTGACAATGGGAGGGTGTTAAAGGACCTCCCTACATTGAAGAGGTGGTTGCAGGTGTTTGTAGTGTTACAAAAGAGACCTTACAAGGTCCTGTATTCATATGTAGAGCGCTGTTACACAGTTGTGTGTGACAAGGAACGCTGCCCATGGAGGGTTTGTGCAAGGAAGCAAAAGATCACCGGAAAGTGGAAGATCACAAAAGTTATCGGTCCACACAATTGTGCTGACCATGTACTGACACTGAGGCATCGACAGTTGACACCTACCCTCATTGCCAAGCAGTTGATGGGAATATTGTAGAGAGAACCCAACATGAAGGTTATGACAATTATTAGGACCGTTGAGGCGTTGTATGGAGGTTATGTGATAACTTATGGTAAAGCTTGGAGGGCTAAGCGGTGAATCCAGGCATGCATTATGAGTACATCCTAAAACCAAATGCATGGAAGGATGAGAGGTAGATATTCTTTTGTGCTTTCTGGTGCTTCCCTCAGTGTGTCGAGGCCTTTAGGCACTATCGCCATGTCTTCTCCATTGATGGTACGTTCTTAATCGACAAATACCAGGGCACACTTCTTATAGCCATATCCTATGATGCGAACAACAAGTTGATTCCTTTGGCATTTTCTTTGGTTGAGAAGGAGAACAATGACAGTTGGGGATGGTTCTTGAGGCTAGTTCGGATACATATGGTTGGGCCTAGCAGGGAGGTTGGTGTTATATCTGATAGCACCAGGGCATACTTAATGCCGTGCGAGAGTAGATAGAGGGGTATGCATCTTTGCACCATCGTTGGTGTACTCGGCATCATACCGAGAATCTACTCCGGAAGGATGGTGTGAAGGATAACTTTGATCTATTTTAGGAGGCTGCTCGACAGCTTGAGGACAAGTACTTTTAGAAAAAAGTTAGAGCAGGTTAGAACAACATCAAATGTAGAAGATAGACAATGGCTCATAAGTTTGATGAGGGATTTAGAGAAATGGACACGACCTCACGACGTTGGTGGATGGAGGTACAGTTTTAGTGCAGCAACATGGCGGAGTCATTCAATAAGTTGCTATTAGGGATACATGGTATGCTCGTGAATGCAATCATTCAATTCACCTTCTACAAGCTTATTGCCTAGTTCAACGATAGACACGCCCATGCATTGAAGTTGCGGAGTGAAGGAGAGATATGGGCTCCGAAACCAAAGGCACACCTAGAGAAGACAAATGAAAGGGCTGGCACACATGAGGTTCTATGCTTTGACCACACCATAGGGACTTATCAGGTCGAGCATAGGGGCGGTAAAACGTCCGATGGCGAGGTCCGAGAGTCAAGGATGCATGTGGTTATCCTCCAAGATTTCAAGTGCACTTGTGGTAAACCAAGGCAGTACCACTTTTTATGTTCCCATTTAGTGGCAGCAGCTAGACATCGCAACTATAATATCAAGAGCAGGATACCTCATGAGTTCAGTGTCAACACACTTGTGCACACATGAAGCCCCCGCTTCGTGCCTTTTTGGGACCCTAGAGAGTGGCCTCCATATGATGGGCCAAAGTACATTACAGATCCAGCTTACCATTAGAACAAGCATGGATCAAGGAAGAGGAAGAGGCACAGGATGGTTATGGATTAGATACCCGAAAGAACGAGGCGTGGGAGAAGAACCCTGTTTCTTACTTACCCCGAGCAGTACGAGTGCAGCAAGTGTGGTAGACTTGGCCACAATTCACGAAGTTGCCATTGGTAGATTAATGAGGTGCGACTATTGGTTGTTTTCATTATTTCATATTTGTCGTATTCATTTAATTAATTATGCATGTCTCAATTTATGCATGTAATTGTGTCAATGCCTTGTATATTTCTAAGTTCATCTTTCATTGTATATTGAATTTCTAATTCATTGACTTTTTATAGGATGGCGTAATTCCACCTGCTCGACCCGAAGTACGAGGCGACCCACCGAGGATGTCTCATAGCGGAGGGGCAGGTAATAATCTATACATTTTGTTCAAATTTTGGTGAGCGTACATGTGTTCATGAAGTAACAAGAGACTATGTTTTATTCCATGCAGGACCTTCCGCTCCTTCATCCTAGAACCCACAATGGGTTCTTGGACATGCAGTACAACGACAGGTACACTCCTTTCCAACAAAGAGCTGGCCTAGATGCCATCTCTTTTCAGGTTCATCGTGGGTTGCCCAAGTTCAACTCAACGGCCATAACTGTGTTGGTTGAGAGGTATTATCTTTAATCATTGCCTCCATTCATGGCCATTTGTTCACGCTTTGCCTTTTTGATATGTAATCTTGCTTTGTCTAAAATGTAGGTGGCGGTCGGAGACTCACAGCTTCCACCTACCTTTCGGGGAGATGACAGTCATGCTCCAAGACTATCAGAAGATGCTAGGCCTGAGGATTCATGGTAACGTAGTCACCAAGTAGTATAGGTCAGAAGGCTGGAGAGCATGAGTGGAGGCCTTCCTTGGGCGTGAGGTTGGTGAGCAAGGGGCTCGCACTTCTAGAGTTCTCATCTCCTAGCTCCGGCAAGAGTTCGCATAGTGCCCCGAGGAGGCAGATGAGGAGACAGTTGGGTACTACTACAGGGCATGGATCCTACACCTGTTTGCTTACGTTCTCTTCCCTGACGCCACAGGTGACACTACGTCATGGATGTGGGTCCACTGCCTCAGTGACTGGGACCAGGTGGGTCAGTATAGCTAGGGCTCTGCAGTCTTGGGTTTTCTTTACCGGTAGCTTTGCGAGGGGTGTTGTCAGACTTCGTCCACAGCATCACTTGGTGGATGCGTGTACTTGCTTTAGTTGTGGATGTGGGCTCGTCTACCAGTTGGTCGTCCCGAGGTTCTAGCTCCTCATGAGTGGTTCCTAGGTCAGCCTCCACGTCGGCAGCTGTCGTGGGCGTACCTTTAGGACCAGGTTAGGGTTTCGCACGCGAGGTTAGAGCAGGCGTACATTGAGTTCATGAACGACCTAGACACACTCACGGCGTCTAGTGTAAGTAAATTTTATTTCCCATACTGGTTTGAAATGGTTTAGTATACCATCTAACATCTTGTTTAGACATGTTGCAGGTGTCGTGGGAGCCATACGATGGAGAGGGGACACTTCCTTTTCATTTGAGCAATATGTGTGGGTTTGACAATGACTTATATAGGATGAGGTGCCCTCTAATCTATTTCTATGCTGTCGAGTTTCACCTGCCAGATAGAGTTGCACGCCAATTTAGAGTGAGACAGCTTTGGCCAACGACTCCGTTCTTGACTGGCGTTAACGTACACAAGTAAGTGTTTTACTATTTCAAATGTCTCATGATGGTCCATTTCCATTAATATGGTGACATGTACATAGATTCAAGTAACGATGACATACGTGCAGGTTGGATCATCAGAAGAATAGAAAGATTTTTGATTGGGAGAAGCACCACCAGTACTATATTGAGCAATGGGAGGAGATGCCCGACAACATGGACGAGAACAATGAGCCACACACGAACCATGAGTTCAGGCGGTACCAAGCTTGGTACCAACGTGCGACACGTTGCAGACTGAGGGTACAGTGGATAGAAGATGACTACGCCGACATCGAGTCCTCCGACGATGAAGACACGGCGTACAACCAATCTACTCGTGCAGGAAGGCAGGTGGAGGCAGGACCAATCTTGGACAGAGTGGTAAGTCAATTGTCTTATTTTTCTACGTTAAGTTGCATACCAATACATTATGCATTAGAGGTATCTATTTTAGTTAGTGCCACCTTCGAGCCATAGCATCCTTATAATATGTTAGATTGTTGTAGAAAAGAACACAAAACTTATTGCTATCTGTTCAGAAGTATTTTTACTGAGAACTTTGTTGCAGGGCAATACCCTCAAATGCTTCATTGAAGACATTGAGCGCTTTTCAGTCTGGCAGTGTCGTCATTATCCTCGCCCCCCTCATCAGACAACACAATCGGTAATTGAACGGTGCGACCAACTCGTGTTCTGTGCTCATCTAACTTCTTTTCCTCATACCTTGCATGAGCCACCTCTATGTCATGGTCCTCGCTGCATCCAATCCCTTCATGTATAAAATGCAATCAGTTAGCAACACAATTATATTATATTTAAAATCAGGCAACAAAAAAAGGCTTTCAAGCACTCACTGGCACATAATGCAACAACTTGCTCGTTTAAAACATGCATCTGTACTCTTGTCTCCTCCCTTGGCTCCTTCCTTGCCCTCTCCTCCTCTAACGTCCTCTGTATCTCCAATTTTCATTTGTTAAGCCCAACATCGATCGGGTTATGAATATCGCGCTATCTAGCAAACTCACGCATTACTTGCCTCCCCTTCAGTTCATCCAAGAACTTAGCTTGACCATCATAACATTCCCACCTGCATTTCCTAGTGCTCTGTTCAAACAAAAAATTATATCATATATGTTTTAGCAAAAGAAACAAAATACAATTTCATGTTTACCACAAAAATAACCAACCTCATCATAGTCAACCATATGGCCATAATAATGTCCTATTCCAAGCTCCGAAGGGACTAGACCATAGTTGGATTTAACACCACATTCGCACTTGACTAGAGGTGCTTTGTAAATTAACCTTTCTTTCTTCTTTTCCTTTGCCTTTGGTGGCTCCGGCCATTGATTCTTAGGACCATAGAGCCACTCCTTGAAACGACACTTCGCAAATTCATACATCTAAAAGAGGAGACATTAGTACACGCACACATAGAGCTAAACATTTCAACAGATACACTTTCCACTTACTTTGTGTTTGTTCGGACACACAAACTTCAACGTATTCTCAGGGTTTATCATAGCTCGATCTTCGTATTCGCATAGAGGAGGTTCCTCAAGTTATCTAACTGTGGCTAGGTGCTTCTCCTTAGTCGTCATTGGCGGGGGGTTAGGGGGTGAAACCCACCGCTTGAAGTGCTCACGTGGATGTTTTCCTCTAAACCAATCGTTAAAAAGGAGGTATCTAGGGTTAAACTTGTCTGCACCATAGATCCACTGAAAGAAAAAGCACCTCTCATGGTCCTACACAACAAGATTCTAACAAAATATTAGTAGCATACTTACACAAATAAAGAAAAAAAATAGTGGAAACAATTACTTACATTAAAACGACTGCATGTGTAGAAGCAACGCGCCGCTGTGTTTGGATGTCTCGATTGAAATACGTGGGCCGGGAAACCACAGTCATAGTTAGGGACAGGGAGGTCAAGAGAGATGGGGGCATCTTTGCTAGACGTGTCATGGTATAATTCACGAGGATGACCCTGTTTTGCCAAAACACCTCCTGATACATTTCTTTCATCTAACAAAATGGATGTAATTTAACAAACAAAAATCAAAACATCACAAATTAATGTCAATGAGAACCATAACTATAATACAACTAATTTCATTCTAAGAACCGAAAGCAATTAACATTAAACCCTAAACCTAGGGTTTCCTATTTGATGCACAACAATGAACCCATAACATAACTACATGCGCTGCGGTTACCTAGGTTTGCTAGCTTTTCCATGCATTGGCATCATCCTATGGTTGTATAATACAAATATTGAGGGATAGAATGAAACCCTAAGTAATGATGATCCTTAGGTTGAAAAATCTGACTAATATATACCGAATCGATGCGAAAAAACTATGAGGTGAGCGAGGATACCTTGCTCTCGAATATCTACGGATCAAATCAAAGTTTCCAAGGTCCAATATGACGATTCGTGAGGTAGGGCGAAGTGGGGAGAGAAAAAACCCGAGAGGGAGGAGAAAGAAGAGGAAGAAGGCTCGGGCAGGAAGGTTGGAGCCAAGGTTAAAACACCACCTCGGCGCCATAGATCATGGCATCGAGCTCGGCGCCAAGATCTACGGTGCCAAGCTCGGCGCAAGGATCTACGACGCCAAGCTTGGCGCCAGGATCTATGGCGTCGAGCTGCCTACCAAGTCAACGCCACGTCTGCATCGAGCCCAAGACCTCGGCGCCAGCAACGATGGCGTCGAGCAGTGTAATCTTGGCGTCAGCAACTATGGCGCCGAGTTAAGGGTCTAGATTTTAAAATCTTACCTCTAGGGGCATATTTGTGAATTTTTTTCAAAAAAAGAGCTAAAAATAAAAAATTCAGGCTAGGATTTGGTTGGGGAAACCTGGGGACGGCGTGCGTGTCTGAGTTGGCGAGAGGAGGGAGGGAGAACGAGAGACTGCGAGAGCCCAATCTATGACCGTTGGTGTGGCCTTTTCGCTCGTGCGGTAGCTTACGCAAGGCAGTGGGGCCGCCATGGCAGTGGGCGGCGGGGAGGGGTGTGCCCCGTTCCTCCTGTGGGTGGCCATGTGGCGTGCACATTTTGTTTGGTGGGGAGTTTTGTTTTTTGGTCCTTTTTGAAACTTTTTTCTCTCATCATCACTTGTCACTCCTCGTCAGCTTGGGTGAGCGGCTGGCGGCGGCGTGTGCTATACAGTACAACAAGCTGTCATTCATTTAGGCCTTGTTTAGACCCGGGTATAAAGTCTTGGGGTGTCACATCAGATGTTATATAGGGTATCGCATGGGGTATTCGGATACTAATAAAAAAACAAATTACAGAATCCGTCGGTAAAGCGCGAGATGAATTTATTAAACCTAATTAATCCGTCATTATCACATATGTACTTTAGCAATTTATTGTCAAAACATAGACTAATTAGGCTTAAAAGATTCATCTCGCAAAGTAGTCAGAGTCTGTGCAATTAGTTATTTTTTAATCTATATTTAATACTCCATACATGTGTCTAAACATTCGATGGAATATAGTGTAAAGTTTTGACGGAGGATCTAAACAAGGCCTTACATAAAAATTTTCCTTTCTTGCATTAGAGCTTGGAGTCTTGGATTTGCATTGGAGAGGTCTTGCCTAAAGCCGAGTGTTTTTACTCCTCACAGCCTGATTTCGTAACCGTTTGATTTGCATCGACGGTTCCACGAAAATTAAATAAGGAGAAGCATATCCTCTCCGTCTTAAAAAGAAAAGAATATATCAACCTAGTTTTTCTTTTCAAAATCTAGGCCTCCTCTAGAGACTGAAGTGGAGGATTTTCATAGAAAACCAAGGGAATATTGTTGACATCCTACGATTTCATAGGAATTTTAGAAAGAAAAATAATCTACTTGAACCTCTTTCTTCCGTTACGACGACGCAAAACAACAAAAGGACAGCCGGGTTTCCGTTAATTTCCTATGTCCATCTGAAAACCGCACATTGTACAATTTTGTTGTTGCATTTCTGTGAAATTCCTATTTCTGTGTTTTTGCATTAATGTGTTTCAGAGAGGATCTTAAAATGTTTTTTTTTCAAAGAGACGGATGCAGTAGTGGTTTTGTTCCTAAATATATGTCGTTTTCGTTTTTCAAAAAACAACTTTGACTAAATATATATTAAAAAATATTAATATTTATAATACATAATTAATATTATTGGAAAGATTTTTAAATCTAGTTTTTTAATAAATTTATTTGAAAATATAAATATTACACTTATTTTTTATAAATCGAGTTAAACTTGCGACACGCACACCAACAACGATAGTTATTTAACGGCGGAGCGAGTATGTTTTACTAGCTTGAGTGAGTATGTTTTACTAGTTTGCTTTGGTCCTTTGCGCTGGACACACGTTGGGCACGCATGGGAATGGATTTGGTCAGTTTATTTTACTCCCGGTCAGACACCGACTTGACGACTTGCCTGCATGTGTCGCCAGGTCCACGTGGGCCTCGGTCTGCCTGCCACCTCCGGGCTGCCGGGGGCCACGTCGTCACGGTGGTCCTACTCGTACGCTACCGCCTACCCCTGGCATGGCATATTGGCATCTGACTCACCTTTTCGGCCATTTTTACTTTTACCGAGACCTTGTTTAGATTACCTCCAAATTCCAAAAGTTTTTTTATTCTCTCCATCACATCAATTTTTGGACGCATACATAGAACATTAAATATAGGTAAAAAAAATAACTAATTACACAATTTGGTTGTAAATCACGATACAAATCTTTTGAGCCTAGTTAGCCCATAATCAGACAAAATTTATCAAATACAAACGAAACGTGCTACAGTGTCTAGATTGCAAAAATTTGCAATCTACAGAAGGCCCAAAGGAGGAGGACGAGAAGATGCGGGATCCCGTAGACCCGTATCACCGGATGCGAATCATCTTTTACCTTTCTTTTTACTAGTACCACCTCGCCGGCAGTAGCACAGAAAGGCGGTGAGCTCGTCATCATGTCCTCGTCATGCGGGGCGCTGTCTGTCTGCCATCAAAAGGCACCGTCATGTCTTCATCGCTCGAGCGGGGATGGATTTGCTTCTGATCCGGTGATCATCAGACATTAGAGCAAGCGCAGCGCAGGCAGCTACCATCGTTAGCCTCAGTAAAAAGCTAGCCTACACGTATGAGTGAGTGACTGAAGCCACCACCTCCCAATAGCATATTTGCCTCGGCTTACTTTAAAAACCGGTTTATTTGAGGTTTTTTTTAGCTGAAATAATATTTTTTTTCACAACATTTTAGCTTTGACTTGTTTTTTCAGCCAAGCAAACGGAGCCATTATCGCAGGCTATACTGCCAGTTTGACACAGCTCTCCCTCTCTCTTCAGAACCTTTTCAGAGATGAAAAGTAAATGTTGGAAGCACTTCCTTCCTCTGATCTGGGCATGTTCGGCTGGTATTAAAGCTGGATGATAAATTGGCTGAAACTGTTTTGTTGTGAGAGAAAAATACTGTAGATTCTAGCTGATAAGCCGGCTAATAAGTTCCAACCAGAGCTTATCAGTCAGCCAACAGTATTTTTCTCTCACAACAAATCAGCACCAGCCGACCTTATCAACCCAGAAACCAACCAGCAAACAGACCAATTGTCTGGTTGTTGCTTGTTGCTTTTGAATTTTGTCAGATGAGGCATATATATCCTCTGTAGGATGCTAGCAAGCTCTGCGAGGCCACCATCTTCCCTTTTCTCATCCAATCCTACATGGCCTGACAAAGCCAACATCCAACATGGATCGTTGGGGTAGCCTTAGTGTTACGAATTTAGGTATTTTCATATTAAAATTAATCTAGAAAAGTAATAGCAAATTTGTGATGACAAATATGTGCACATATATGATTTTACTACTACCCACATTAGCAGCAAATATGCTCATGAACAACATACTGATCATAGAAAAAAGAGATTGAATTTAATCAATTTAAAAATAGAGATGTACCCTGCGGAGGGGCCCATGCTCAAGGCACCGGTGGCTCTAGACCCACTCACGACGAGTTGCTCGAAGTCGCGGACCACAGTCAGTGCAGGAAGATGTACGTAGTGCTGAAGCCGATCCGAGGAAGAAGGGGCACCACCAGGAAGAAGATGAAGACGATCCGATGAAGAAGAAGAAGACGAACAGTCGCGGAGACGCTCCCCAAAAACATAATCGCCCGTACACACCCGAGCAGGTGTCCCGATACGAACGTCGGTTCCGGAGGCCTACTCTCCCACTCTCCGTGCGCGCAGAGGATGTGACAGGGAGTGTCGTGATGCAAACGCTAGTTCCGGAGGCCTGCTCTCTCACTCTCCGTGCGCGCAAAGGATGGGACGGGGAGTGCTCGATGCGCGCAGAGGATGGGACAGTGAGTGCTCGGATGCAACTCGACAGGAGGATGTTGAGGTATGGCTCGTGAGGCAACAATATTACGTCTGTATCCCTTCTTCTTCCTTAGCCAGTCTAAGTGGCAAAACCAATCCACACCCACGCTCGACACGCAACCCTCGCCTAGGCTCGGCGGCGGCGGCGGCGGGGCGTGCGCGCGTGTGGCACGCCTTTAACCTCTTTAAATTTCTCTACATGTACACATGTGTGTATCCTATTTAAATTGAGTCAACAATTAGTCAAAATCTTATTAGGGACTAAAATTATATTGTACCACAATATTTAATAAGAGTCTAGAATTAATTAATTATTAAATAAAATATGGGCCTACACCCATGTAATATTCAACGCTTAGTACCCATTCTGGAAAAAAAGGGAGTAGGGTGCTCTGCGCACTAGTAAGGCCCTATTTAGTTGCACCCCAAAACGCCAAATTTTTCAAGATTCTCCGTCACATCGAATTTTTGGATGCATGCATGAAGCATTAAATATAAATAAAAAATAAAACTAATTACACAGTTTAGACGAAATCTACGAGACGAATCTTTTAAGCCTAATTAGACTATGATTGGACACTAATTGTCAAATAACAACGAAAACGCTACAGTAGCGTTTTGCCAAAAATTTTGGCATCCAAACTGGCCCTAACAGTAAAAAAGGACTGCAGGATGAGCAGGTGCAGTAAGGGCCTGTTTAGTTTCCAAAATTTTTTGCGCAGTACCCATCATATCGAATCTTGCGGCACATGCATGGAGTACTAAATGTAGACGAAAAAAAACTAATTGCATAGTTGGACGAGAAATCGTGAAACGAAACTTTCGAACCTAATTAGTTCATAATTAGACACTAATTGTCAAATACAAACGAAAGCGCTATAATAGCCAAAACCCAAAAAATTGTGCATCTAAACACGCCCTAAAGAAAAGAGAACGCGGCCTGCCACGAGGTCCCTCGAGTGTCAGCGGCCAACCGCACGTGCAAAACGACGCAGTCACGCAGGTTTCGGCGGCTAAAATTTAGAAGGTGTTATAAATATGTGTCGTATGAAATATTCAGATACTAATAAAAAAATAAATTATAGAATCCGTCAGGACTTCACGGGACGAATTTATTAAGCCTAATTAATCCATCATTTGTATATGTTTACTGTAGCACTACATTGCCAAATCATAGACTAATTAGGCTTAAAAGATTCGTCTCGTAAATTAATCATAAGCTATATAATTTATTTCGTAATTAGTCTATATTTAATACTCTATACATATGTTCAAACGTTTAAGAGGAGAAATCAACAACCCTGGCGCACGTGCCCGCGGGCATCTTGAAATGAAGACGTCAACTGTCATGTCCCGCAAGGAAAAGAAGAGAAAAGAAACGGCTTGGCGTCTGGAGAACGCAACGCAACCGACGTCGTCGTCGCCGTCTGGCCGCAGCCTGCACAGGCGGCTGTACGTGCGGTGCGCCCCCTGATCGCGCACCGATCACGCGCGGACAGGTCGGGCATGTGGATGCGGACGCCCGGTGCCGAGGCCCCGAAGCCCATGGGCGCACAGGGCGTCTGGTGAGGTCGGTCGTCGTTGTCGGCTCGTCGCGGGCACGCTGGGCATCCCGGTCATCGGCGGACCGGAGGAAGCCTCGGCAGCGACGGGCGGCGCCCCTGGTGTTGGTTGCGCTGGATCGAGCGCCCGATACGACGACGGCGGCGGGCCGGGCCGGGGGTGAAGCAAGACTTTTTGTTCGGTGACCCTCGAATGGATCCCTTCCTGACCATCGTGCATTCCCAAGTCCTGACCGCACCCGTAACCCGTTACCCGTGCCAATGCCCTAGGAAGAAAGCATCGGTGAAGTTGACTTTTCTGTGCTGCTGCGACGAATCTTCGGCCGCACGAGGGATGCTTGGAGGATGGACAAGCATGCTCGCAACCCGCTCTGGGAGGGAAGTGGTTCATGGTCATAGAGCCGTGATCCGTCGCCGTCAAGAGGAGCCGTCAGCCGTGATAACCATTCACCGGACGTGAGGTCGGGGGTGTGGACCGTGCGGACTCTGCTCCGTCCGTCCGAGTCACCCGCGGATTAATGGCCGACGATGGCGGCCGCCGTTTCCTGGGCTGGGCCGCCCGCCCGTAGGCTGAGTCGTGCTTCACCTGGGCTTCGGCCGTTCCTAGACGGATCATAGGCTGGGCCAGAAACATCACATGTCGAAATAGCAAGCTGTCCTGAATTTCTTTCCATTTCTTTCCCTCTGTTTTTTTATTGCTAGCGCCCGGATGTTCGGACGGACGCCCGTGTCCGGACACTGGTGCCACTACCCCATTTCCCGCGCCTACACCCAGCACGCCCACACCCGGCACGCACCACCTGGACCGCACGCACCACTCGTCCTATCGAAAACATGCAGAGACTACTCAACGCTTGTGCCTCATACGCTTTCCACACGCTTATAGGCGGGAACCGCTCATGCCTCGTGCGCTTTCTAACACCCCACAACAGCTGCAACAGGCGGTTGCGGTAGGTGGTCCCATTGCAACATGTATAACACCAGATCTACTTTTGCAATGTCAAGATAAAACACTTGCAACATACGTCCGAAAACCGTTGAAACACTTGCAACATATGTCTAAAACACTTGCAAAACAACTTAAAACACTTGAAGCCATTGCATATGCATGCAACATCCAGATATAGTTTTGCAACATCCAGATAAAAACACTTGCAACATACGTATGAAACACCTAAAACATACGCTTGCAACATGCATGTTATGCAACAACCCGATATACTTCTACACATCCAGATGAAACACTTGAAACATATGTCTGAAACAACTGAAACACTTGAAACATACACTTGCAACATGCGTATATAGCCATTGCAACGTACACAACATCCAGATGAAAACACTTGAAACATGGCGTCGCCGGCAGCCATGGCCTACCTTGTGGGGAACTGCGATAGCCAGCAAGCGACGCTTACGTGCAGTGGAAAGGGAGGATGGCGGGAGGCTAGCGGTTGGGCGCGTTGAAGAACGCCGCGTCGGAATAGTCGTCGTGGACCACGCTGCGTCAGCTCGGAGAACTAGGCGGCGAGTGGTGTGGCGGTGGGGAGATAGGAGGCAGGCGGCGGCGCCTGGCGCGGCATAAAAGAAGAAAAGAAACTAATATAAGTCGAAGACGCGGAATGGTAGTGAATAGAGAAAAAGATTCTTTTAATTTTCTCGTTCATGAAAATATTCGATCTATCTCAGACGCCGAGTGGTGAGTGGTGGTGGGGAGACACAGAGGCAGGCGGCGGCGCTCGATCGTGGTGCAGCACGCCGCTGCGATGCGGCCGCGGCAGCGCGGTCACAGTTGAGCACACCGCAGCACTATGGGCGTGAAGAGTGAGTTCGAGAATAGATCCGGACACAACGGCGATTCGAGGGAAGGTGAGAACGACGATTTTTTATTTTTCTTTCCATGCGGATGCAGTGTTGCCTGTTAGGCAGTTCGGTTGGTCATCCAGGTCTACCCACGTGTGTCCGGACGAAACAGACGAGCTACCGACAACATTTTCGTTTTTTTTTTTGCTGTATTTTGGATTGCGAGGTAAAGTGACCGGATAGAATGGAGGTATTTATGTCCATCTACTGCGTGCTAGACATCCGTAGGTCACCTGACCCGATCAGCCTGGCGGCCTGATTCGCTGGAAAAAAAAACTTACCTTGCCTGATCCGGCTAGTGCATTGGATGACCTCGGTCCATAACTTTTGACCCATATAATTCAAATTTTTTTGAGAATTAATCTGCACAAACTCGTACGTAGCTCGCCCAGACCCGACGGCCACGTCGAATTGGCACAAGCCATTTTTTTTATACCCGGCGTTTTTTTCTTGGGCCGATCTAACCCAATCACGCCTAGTTCCATCCTTCACAAACGTAAAATAATCAAGGCTGTGCTTAGTTGTAGGAATTTGGATTTTGGGGCTACTGTAGCACGTTCGTTTTTATTTGGCAAATAATGTTCAAACATGGACTAATTAGGCTTAAAACGTTCGTCTCACAATTTCCCACCAAACTGTGCAATTAGTTTTTCTTTTCGTCTACATTTAATGCTCCATGCACGGACCGCAAACATTCAATGTGACAGGTACTATAGTAACTTTTTGGAAGTTAGGGTGGAACTAAACAAGAGCCAAGTTGCTTTTGTTTTTTTTTTTGAGAAGAAGCTAGGAGCAGTAGTAGTAGTATATACAGTACTGTTGTTGGCACGTGGACCTGTCCCTTGTCCCTTGTCGTAGCATCGGCCTCGGCCGTGGCCTCCGGTCCTCCCACTGTCCAAACGCGACTCGCTTTGCCATCCGCAGATCCCCGAGTCAGCCGGGCACCCACCAAAGCAGCGCGTCCACCACAACGCAAGCGGCCGGATAGGATCGCTAGCGTGATGGCAGTTTAGCGACGCAACACCTCGTGCTGCCGTTGCACGCCAAGGCAGACGTCGCCGGACCCGGACGCCGGTAGCCGCCCGCCCTCCCCAAACGAAGCTTGCACGCGTACGCGAGCGCGGCGAAGGGGAAGAAGGGTCCAGGCTCGGTTAACGGTGATGTGCACGAGAACCGTTTCTTGTTGCGGGCGGCGGGAGCCCGATCTTGCCTTGCCAAACTTTGTCATATTCTTATCTCCACAATTGTTTTCTGTACATTATCTAAAAAACAAATGTTCTGTAGCACGCTGACACGTGTACGGATATGTTGTTCCTGACACGGTAGCTATGTTCAAACGAGAAGCAAATATGTCTGCAGTATCACGGAGACCCCCGTACGGTGATCCAATCCACTTTCCCTGCAGTTACTGCTGACGAGACTTGTCCGTTCAGATGAAGCGCATCATGCTCTCCATATTTGCAGTTTGGGTCAGTACAGATCAGTTAACATTTGTAGCAAGGACCAGTGGAAAGCAGTTTATACTATGATTTGTCTGGTTTAGCTTTGAGTCGTGAAAAAACTACTGTGAGCTATAGTATGAGTTATGAAAAAATTGTTATGAGTTATGTGCCATAAAGAGTTGTAACTTGTATGTTTCCACTAATGGGTAAAAGCAGAAAGTTGAAAGCCAAAAGTAGGGTTCAACATGTGTTATGAAAAAAAACTACTGCAAAGTAGCGGTTTCTAGAAAACAACTTCTAGTTCTACACATTTAGTTGGTGTTATGCTTTTGGCAGCACATGTATTTTCTATAGCTGAACCAAACACAACTATAGATGAAGTGAGGTGTAGATAGTCTTTTTCTTAGCTTTCGTAAGTTGAATTGATGAGGTTGTTTAGTAGAAATTAAATTTATTATTATTTAAAGAAATACATTATACTTGTTTATTATGAATATAGCATGAATAATATCGTTCTATCCTCATTTCAAAATGTAAGACATATTTAGTTTTATCCTAAGTCAAAGTATATCTAAGAAATATTATTGCTTGATGGTCTAAAGATTTATGTAATTTTTAATAAATTTGGTTAAATCTAGAGAAAAGCTAAACAACTTACAACTTACGCTCTCTGTCCTAAATAAATCAATTCCTAAGATCATCAAAAGCTAACTATTTTAAGTTTGCCCTACTTTATAGAAAAATATAACAATATCTATGACACTAAATGAGTAGATTATGTAATAAAATATATCAAGATACTAATTTGATTTCATAAATATTGGAGCTATTTTTCTATAAATTAAGTCGATTTTAAAATAATTTGACTAGGAACAACAACTCTAGAAGTCGATTTTATTTGGGGAGGGGGAGTATATCAGAGAAAATATTATCAATCAATGTGATTGATAACCAACAAAAAAAATCAATCTAAATCTAATGGACTTGTTTCGTAACCGGTAGCTACTCTCTCCATTCCTGTTTATATGCGTTCTCAAAAAGTCAATTATATTCAACTTTGACCAAATATAATAAGAAATATTAATAATTAATGTCATTAGATAGATTGTTGAATCAATCTTTATAATAAATTTATTTGAAGATATAAATATTGCTAATATTTTTTATAAATATAGTGATAGTGATAGATAAAAAGGAACATGGTAGCAATAGATAAAAAGGAACATACGAGTATATATTGGTCCCGTTCGCTAGTCTAAAACTTAGCTGGTTTTATGAGAGAGAAAAATTGTAGCGGCTGGTTGATAACAGTGGCTTTTGAGGGCGTTCAGCCGGCTGGGCGAACGGCGCCATTATATTCTAACCAAGAAAACTTGCCAAACTGGATATGTGGGTCCTTCATCTCGTTATTGGGAGTATAAAAAAAGACAAACAGAGCCACGCAATCGGCAACGCAGTAAAACACACAGACACGCGCGCGCACACACACAACACTGACTCGAACTGTCGGTTTCGAACTCGAGTTAAACCAACAACAGGAACATGGATATTTAACTTTTTTATCATCGTACGGATAACAGGTTTAAAATTGGCGCTACAATTTTAGCAGCTGAGAGAGAAAACAATACGTTTTCATCATAATTACTAGCGTGACACGTCACCTCCACTAGCCAGCATGGCAGGCGAAGAAAAAATGACCGCCCCTGTCCCTGTCCTCTCTATCCCTCTCCACGTGCGGCCCAGCCCACTCCAGCTCGCCCTTCCGCTCCTCCCTTCCGCGAGCCATGTCCTCCCCGAGCACTACTCCAGTTGCACCGACGGATGGGCATGGCAGAGGACAGAAAACAGAGAGAGCACTACTCCAGCAGGCTCAGGCGACCACGCCCGCTCGGCCGCTCCGGCCTTGAGCTGCTTGGCAAAGGCGGCAAAGTAGTTGCCCTGGTGCACGGCCATCTGGAGCTCGGCGTCGCTGGGTAGCCTGCTCCTCCCGTCGGCGCCGGCGAACGTGCCGGGCCCGTACGGGCTGCAGCAGCTGACCTCGTCCATGTCGAACATGCCGGCGCCGAACGTGGACCCGACGGGCACGAACACCATGGCGTGGTGCGTGAGCTGCGACACGGCCGTGGGCGCCGTCTCTTCCTGCCCGCCCGCCGCCCTGGGTGCCCAGCGAGAAGAAGAACCCCGTGGGCTTGCCCGCGAGCGCCTGCGTCTGCCAGAGCCCGCCCGTGGAGTCGAAGAGCGCCTTCATGTGCGCCGCCATCATGCCGAACCGCGACGGGAAGCCGAACAGGGATGCCGTCGGCGTCGGCCGGCCAGCTGCTTGCCCGATATCACTGGGTGCTTGTCGCTCTTGGCTGGCGCGTGCATCTTCGCCAGCACCTCCTCCGGCAGCGTCTCCCCCCACCTGCCAGATGGTTGCCTCGACGCCGTCGACGGAGTCGGCGCCCTTCTTGATCTCCTCCGCCTGCCTCGCCACGTGGCCGTACGTCGAGGACCTGATCAAAGTCAGCAGCAGCAGCAAGAGCATGATGAATAGTAGAAGGGAGGAGCGGAAGGGCGAGCTGGAGTGGGTCGGGCCATGCGTGGAGAGGGATAGAGAGGACAGAGGTAGGGGCGGTCATTTTCCCTTCGTCTACCACGCTGACTAGCTGAGATGACGTGCCATGCCAGCCATTATAGTAAAAATGTATCGTTTTTCTTCCTCAGCTGTTAAAATCATAGCGCCAATTCTAAACCTGCTATCCGACGAGTGACCATGACAGTAAAAAGTTAAATATCCCACCGGAACAGGGCAAAGGCTCGCCCTCGTCCCTCTTTTAAGCCTTCGGAAAGCACGGCCTGTGTCTCCGGCCTTTGCTGCTTCCACTGGGACCATGCAGAGCACCGTGAAGCTCGCGGTGCTAGCTCTACTGCTAGCGGCAGCAGCTCACCATGGTCTGCTGCTGCTGCCGCTGCTGACGGCGCGATGCTACTGGCTCAACCCGGAGATCTACGACGCCGGCGGGCTGAGCCGCCGCGCGTTCCCGGAGGGCTTCGTCTTTGGGACGGCCGCGTCGGCGTACCAGGTCGAGGGGATGGCCAAGCACGGGGGCCGGGGCCCCAGCATCTGGGACGCCTTCATAGAGGTACCCAGTAAGTAAGTAAGCCGAGCAGTTTGAACAACCATGGCCTTTTTCTTCTGATTCTTTAGGATAACGAAGTGGTGACAGTGATGCTTGAATTTGTGTTCTTGAAAATAAGGGACCGTCCCTAACAATGCCACCGCTGATGTGACGGTCGACGAGTATCATCGGTACAAGATGTGTTATCTGAATGCTGTGAGTTTTTTTTCCCTGGTGCTCCTTGTTGTTTTGTAATGCTTGATATGGCTGATGGATGTTTTTTGAGGCACAGGAAGATGTGAACATAATGAAGAACATGGGCTTTGATGCGAACCGGTTTTCAATTTCTTGGTCGAGGATTTTCCCAAGTAGGTGTGCTCCATTTTGTGATTTTTCTTGGGTCCGAGGAGTTTCTGATGTAGAGTTCTGTATAAAATAAAATAAAATAAAATATATTCAGATGGAAATGGCAAGGTGAACCAGGAAGGTGTGGATTACTACAACAGGCTCATAGATTGCATGCTTCAGTAAGGTAAGATTCTCCCATATGGCAGTTAGTATATTCTTTCAGGGAACATTCAGATTCCTGATTAAGCTTCTTATATGCCGTATGCAAACCTCTACCATTATAACCTCCCCCATTGGCACTCCATGAACAGTACTTGGGCTGGCTTAGCCCAAAGATTGTGTAAGAATTTCAAACTAGGCATCAAGAAATCAAATTTCAACTTGATTTAACCATGTGTCAGTCAGTCTGACCCAACTGCACGCTGTGCTCATGAAGGGAGGTGTTTGCAGACTACGCCAAGTTCTGCTTCCAGACGTTCGGGGACAGGGTGAAGAACTGGTTTACCTTCAACGAGCCGAGGTGCGTCGCCGCTCTGGGCTATGACAATGGCTTGCACGTACCGGGAAGGTGTTCTGGGTGCACTGCAGGAGGTAACTCCATGACGGAGCCGTACCTTTCTGCACACCATCTCATCCTTTCTCATGCAGCTGCGGTGAGGCGATACCGCAACAAGTATCAGGTAAAATGCAGACCTGCTAACCATTTCAAGCCCCAGAACTCAGAAGTGTGAATTGCACGGTGCAAATTTAGTTCAGTTGAAATGTTAGTGCTCAGGCATCTGAAAGATGATCTGTATCTCTTTTTCCATTAAACGAACAGCTTTACCAAAAGGGGAGGATTGGAATTCTCTTGGATTTCGTGTGGTACGAACCTTTCAGCGACAGCAATGCGGACCAGGCTGCAGCACAGCGAGCCAGGGACTTCCACCTAGGCTGGTAAAACCCTGAAAACACACACTTGATTAAGGACCAAATGTCATTGCAGACCTTATTAGAGGTTCATTGTATCAGTGAGTCAGTGACATTATTATAGCGTACTAGGCACAAACTGATGATATCTTATCTTGGAGGGAAACAAACTAACACAGCTCGTTGCCAAGAACAAACTGATACTACAATCTTCTTACAGGTTCCTTGATCCCATTATAAATGGATGGTATCCGTGCTCGATGCAAGAGATTGTCAAAGACAGGCTGCCATTGTTCAGCGATGAAGAATCCAGGATGGTGAAAGGCTCTATAGACTATGTTGGCATCAACCACTACACTTCTTTCTACATGAAGGACCCTGGGACATGGAACCTGACGCCAGTCAGCTACCAGGATGATTGGCATGTTGGTTTTGTCTGTAAGTTTCTGACTCGACATACCAAATTCTTGAATTCTGCAGTTTATTGTGCTGCTATCAACTGTGACTAGATGCTCATTCAGTCATATGCTTCTCACATGTTTCTGCAGACGAACGAAACGGCGTTCCTATTGGCGCTCATGTAAGTATGCTGGTAGATGTCTTCAGACATCGAAAGCAGGGAGGACTGAAAGTTGGTTTGCCTCTGATTATGTAACTGTAAATTTCTTTGAGCTGTGCAGGCAAACTCCTACTGGCTGTACATTGTGCCGTGGGGAATCAACAGGGCTGTCAACTATGTCAAGGAAACTTATGAAAATCCTACAATGATCCTTGCTGAAAATGGTACTCATGAATCAAAATTCAAATTTCCAAGGAAAATGGTCTATGGATTGGTTCTGATAAGTGTTATGCTCTTGCAGGAATGGACCAACCTGGTGATGTTAGTATTACTCAGGGTGTGCATGACACAGTAAGAATTCGTTATTACAGAGACTACATAACTGAGCTCAAGAAGGCAATAGATGGCGGTGCCAGAGTCATTGGGTACTTTGCTTGGTCGCTGCTTGACAACTTCGAGTGGAGGCTTGGGTACACTTCGCGGTTTGGAGTGGTCTATGTGGACTACAAGACGCTGAAGAGGTACCCCAAGGACTCAGCTTTCTGGTTCAAGCATATGCTCTCCAAGAAGAGGAGCTAGAATTTCAAACAAGAGGACCAATGGCTTCAGGTGTCACACAAAAGTTCACTCTGCATATCCTCTTAGTATGTCAGATTTAGCTTAAGAAACCATGCAGATGATTGAGTCTCAAGACTCGACATCTCTAGCTTTGTTAATTGTTGCAAGGCAATAAATTGGTATCTTTGAAAACCTTGATCCTCCATAATAGAACAAATAGAAGCACAATGACTAGATCACAGACAAATGACACAAGTTCGACAACATATATGCCATAAGAAAAAGAAAAGGGGCGAATTAAGATTTCATTGCATTCAAGAAGCTGAAAAATGATCTCATTTTATTCCATAATCCAAACCATATATATATATTTGATTATACGATACACCATCTCAGCATAAATCAACAACGAAAGCATGCTATCTTCATTGCTATACTTTCTAGACTAAACTTATACTTGAGATTCTATCTTGCCATTTTTCTGTCCAAGAGCTTATCTTCATCGTGCTAACATGACAACTTAACTTCTATCCTATACTTCTCCGTGGGAAGGCAAAACCAGGCCATTAAGACAACAGCAGGTAGAAATTACTAGATACACTTCAGAAGATAACTTGGCCTCTCCAATAGTCTTACAGTAAACATCTCCATTGCTATAAACAAAACTTAGTTAACTTCATCGATCAGTCTGCGACCTGAATTTTTTTTTCAGAAAGTTAGTATACACGATATATCACGCGAGTCCATAACTATAATGCACAGCAGAAAAACTAAGATATGGTTAAAATGACTCCTTATGCTTGCGGGCTGCGGCAAGTTCCTAAATCCTAATTTGCAGTTCTAGGAGTTCTACATTTCAATTCATTGATTTTGAAGTTCATAGCTGTGCACAACACATTGCGGATTTTAAAATGCAATTCCAACTACCATCCTAATTCAAGTAGTCTGCACGAGTTTAACATACCATATAAACATACGGATCCAGGGCACCACCAGTGCCTGCACGCCGCAAGCCGCCCTCCTGCTTCAGCAGCCTGCAAATTTTGCACGAGCGGAAGCACGCAGATACACAGGTTTAGGCAGCAATCAGGCAACCATTGCAAAACCGTTTCAAATGGGAGTCGGATGCAGAGTCAAGCTCACCAGCGTATCGCCTTGCTCGTGCCGGAGTTGTCGCCGACGGCGGCGCGGATGTCATTCTCGGTGGCTGGCCCAGCTTGCGGCCGTGAAAACCACTGCATGATCACGTCCGCCCTCCTCGGCCCCTTCCCAGTCCCACCAGCAGCACAACCCGCCCGCGGAGCCCTGTGGCATCTCCCCGACGTGGCCGTGGAGCCCGCGGACGCGACGGCCGTGACGGTGCTCCCCTCGCTGGCCACGGCGCTGCTCCTCTCGCTCTGGTCATCCTTGTCGCCGCCGCTGTCGATCTCGATCCACACGCCCTTCCGCTTCTTCTCTGCGTCGGTATGGAACAGCGCGCTTGTGGCCTCGGCGAGCACCTGGAGCCAAGGAGCAGAGCCATCAGTGCGTAATCGCAGAAGAGAACTTCTCGCAAGCGCGTGCTCATCATTAGTCGAGGAACCGGATTGCACACCTTAGGGTCGACGCGGCGGAGGGAGGCGACGACGGAGAGCACGCGGAGGGGGTCGACGACGGAGAGCACGCGGAGGGGTTCGACGGGGCGGCCGCGCTGCGCCGAGTCGGAGACGCACGACCTCGCCGACGCGCCGGAGTAGGAGAACGAGGAGCCCGAGTAGCAGGAGAACTCGTCGCTGCAATGCGGAGAAGCGCGCCGCAGCGGAGGCTCGGTTAAATTGCGGTGATGAAGTGCAATTCGGTGGGGGCGATGAGCAGATGACGCGAGGCAAGCGAGGAAAGTACCTGAGAGCGGGAGGAGGCGAAGGCGGGGCCGGCGGGGGTGTGGAGTCGGCGAGGAAGAGGAGGGCGCGGGCCCCGGAGACGTCGTCGTAGGTGGGATACTCCGCTCCCATGCCGCCCGCCGCGCTCTCCGCCAGAGGAGGAGCAGTCGCCCGGTAGTGGCGGAGGCAGCGGTTGCCGGGGCCCCGGGGGGCTGGGATTTTGTGGGGGATTTTCGAAAAGTTTCGGGGGCGTGGCCGTGGAGCTGACAGGGGAGCAGCGCCATTTTGAAATTTCGAGCGTCTGGGGGAAAGCCGGAGCGCCGGCCGCCGGAGGAGTGCAGCGGTGCGGGTCCGGGTTTCGCCTCTTAAATTAATGGGCCGATTCAAGATTCGAATCCAGCCCATGGCATTGAAAATTGCCCAGGAAAGAGGCCCGCAGTTCGGTCCAAGTCCAACTTCTGTTAGAGCCTACTCCCAGCCAGACCACGCAGTCCACGCCATCCGGCGTCCCCCCTTCCGGTCCCCTCGCCGGCCGAAGTGCCGAACAATCTCACCGCACCGGCAGCGGCCACCAGCTCGGCGCCGCGACGCTCGCGCTTGACCCGGCAGCGTCGAGTCAACCCCTCTCCTTCCCCCAACGCCCAAATGCCACCGCACGCCTTGCCGACTACCTCCACACCCGCATCTAGGCGCGTCGTCTACGTCCTCCTCGCGGCGCTCGCCACGGCGCCGTTCCTGCTGCTCCTCCTCTACGGCGGCGCGTCCCCGTCCGCGCTCTGCCCCGCCTCCTACCGCGCGCCCCGCCGCCTCCCGTACCCGTCCGTGCTCTGGTCCCGGGTGCCCCCGCTCCCCGCGCTCCCCACCTCGCCGCACCCGGACCTCCGCGGCTCTCGCTGGATCGTCTTCACCGCGTCGCCGCATGCCCCGCGGCACCGCCCGCTGCGCGCGGTCCCCGGGTGGCAGCTCCTCGCCGTCGCCGACGAGGCGACCCCCGCGGACTGGTCCCAACCAGGCGCCGTGCTGCTCACGCTCGCTGACCAGGCCCGCCTCGGATTCCGCTCCGTCGCTTTCCTTCCAGCCCGGGGCCCGGCGCGCAAGGCCGCGGCGTACCTCTTCGCCGTGCAGCGCGGGGCGCGGGTCATCTACGACGCCGACGCTCGCAACGCCGTCCTGGGTGGGAACCTCACCGCTCACTTCGATGTCGATCTGGACCAGCGCCAGGGAGGCGCCGTGCTGCTGCAGTACAGCCATGCCGATCCTAACCGGACGGTCGTGAACCCGTTCGTGCACTTTGGGCAGCCGTCGGTCTGGCCACGGGGGCTGCCGCTGGAGAAGGCAGGGGAACTGGATGCTGAGGAGTTCTACACGGAGATATTCAGTGGTGGCCAATTCATGCAACAAGGGTTGTGTAATGGCCTTCCGGATGTTGATTCAGTGTTCTACTTCACTCGGAAGTCATTGGAGATGGAGGCATTTGATTTCCGGTTTGACGCGGATGCACCCAAGGTTGCGCTGCCACAGGGCACGATGACGCCAGTCAACTCTGTTAACGCATTGTTCCACTCGCCGGCGTTCTGGGGGCTTGCATTGCCGGTGTCAGTGAGTCCAATGGCATCGGATGTCATACGTGGATACTGGGCACAGAGGATACTATGGGAGATTGGAGGGTACCTAGTTGTCTACCCACCAACTGTGCACCGCATAGATAATGTGCGTGCTCACCCATTTGATGAAGAGAAGGATCTCCATGTCAATGTAGGGAAGCTGATAAAGTTCCTAATGGAGTGGCGATCCAGTAAGAGGACACTGTTCGAGCGGATTCTTGATCTAAGCTATGCGATGACAGAGGAGGGATTCTGGGGTGAAAAGGATTTGCATTTCATGACTGCTTGGCTCCAAGATCTTGTTGCTATCGGGTACCGGCAGCCACGGTTGATGTCATTGGAGATTGACCGGCCTAGGGCAACCATTGGACATGGGGACAAGAAGGAGTTTGCACCAAAGAAGCTGTCTTCAGTGCATCTTGGGGTTGAAGAGATTGGGGAAGTAAGCACTGAAATTGGCAATCTAATTAAATGGAGGAAGCATTTTGGTGATATCGTGCTCATAGTTCATTGCATCGAACTTGTGGACCGAACTGCACTAGAGTGGAGGCTGCTTTACGGTCGGATATTTCGAGCAGTTGTTATTCTTTCAGAACAAAGCAATTCTGATCTTGCTGTGGAATTCAGCAACTTGGCACAAGCCTACAAGTGAGTAAAAATAACTTCATTTCTTACTTGGTCGATAAAATTCTCGCAACACTAAATAAACCCCTAAATCTTACTGATTGCTGCATCCAGTAGAGCTTCATTTCCTTCGTATCAAAACTATGCTACTCTGTAAGTGTGTACTGGTAATTTTTTGTTGCAGGTACTTGCCGAAGGTGTTTGCTCGATTTGGAGGTGCTCAAGGATTTCTGTTCCTTCAAGATCATATGATCTTCAATTACTGGAACCTCTTGAATGCTGATAAGGCTAGGCTCTGGATAACCAACCAGGTGCATATCCACGTCATGATTTCTAGAACATATATATGTGAAATACAGAACTTCTGAAGTTTTTGATGAGATAAAATTAACCTCTTCCCAGGTGAAGGAATCTTGGTCGGATGTGCCTCTACATGGTAACAAAATTGAGTGGTTTGTGAACCAAGGGGACATGATTAAAAAGGCAGTCAGCAATTTTCCATCTCATTACGAAGATAATTACAGGAGAAATGTTGGTGAAAATAATCTAATTCGTTGCAGCAGTGAGATATTTTACATACCTCAGCGGTACATCGGTGGCTTTTCAAATCTTGTTAAAGCTATTGGAAGCTTAGACATTCATCACAGTTTTGCAGTCCCCATGTTATTCCTTGCAATGGATTCACTGAGCAACTTTGAATCCAAAGCTTTGACAAAACTTGTCTATAGGGCAGATCTGCCATCAAATACCACACTCTCAACAATTTATACTGCTGAAGCACATGCAGTGTACCCGGTGAAGGTTCAGAATGAGATGGACTTTGTAAAACTAATCAGGGTTATGTCTTCAGGAGATCCATTTCTTATGGAATTGGTCTGATCTAGGATTTCACTAATTTTTTAATGCGTCAGGTTGGAGAGAGAAAACAAAACAATGTTGAAGATAATGTTTGGTTCCTCTTTGTCCTCCCTTCTTCCAGCTGAGGATGAGGATAATCTAGTGTTATTAGATCCAGTTTACATGTACAATCATTAGATAATACAAGCTTACTTTGTTGAGCTACAACAAAAAAAGAATTTCCAAAGTTCTAGTGTTATTTTGATGAATGAATCAGTTAAGGCTGATGATACTCCTTCCTTCCTAGTACTGCTGTCATCAAGCGCAAGAGGAAGGGCAGGGCGCCAGGGCGGCAACAAAAGCCCAACGTCCGTTTCCAAGGCCCAGGAGATGTAGTAGGCAACCAAGCAAACGTTGCAGAACTGACACGTGTGTCGCGCGAGGAGTCCTCTGTGGTCTTCCAAATTTGCCCTTATGGTCGGAAATCCTGTCGGGTCTCGACGCAAGGAGGGCCGAAAATAAACAGAGGGGCTGCAGCCTGGATTGCAGGTAGGGTTTGGAGGAGAGGTGGCATATAGTTGATTAATCGATCGGGCAGCCCCGCTGAGGCTGAGCAGGTTGGATCGATCGGGTGTCACCAATCGATCCAGCCGCCCCGCTAAGCAGCTTGGAAGGATCTACCACGGTGTCCTCTCCACGGGTCCGAGACAGCCCGCCGCCAGCTAGCGCCAGGTACACACAACAAACTCGTGGTTCCAGATTCAGTTTCGGAATCCGACTTCTCTTCGATTGCAACCTGTGATGCTGCTGTCTGCGCTGTATAAATTTAGACTCTAAAAAGGCTCGTTTTGCATCCGTAGATAGATCCAGATACACAAAGGGAGGGGAGGCGTCTACCGCACTACTATCTGGAGGAAAGGGATGCCTAAGCGCCGAGGGGAGGGCTACGGCCAGAACCAGCGCCGCAATGGAGACCTGGCCTGCAAAAGGTCACGCCCAGAGAGACGGTGGAAGCATCTCTATCTAGTCTTGGATGACTGGGAGAAGGGATACAGCATCCACAAGATTGACCTTGTCAGTTTTGACTCCGACTCCGACGACAACCAGGACTCCGACAGGGTTGCTGTTGCAGGGCACCTCCTCGAGCCTCCAGTAGTACGGTTAGAGTCACCAGGGGACGTGGACATGTTGTTCGCCACCATGGCACTTGGCCCTGCCATTCCTGCTCATCTGCAATGTTTGGCAGATGGTTTCTGCGGCTGATAAGCCGGCTGATGCTGTTTTGTTGTGAGAAAAAAAACACCGTACCATGGCTGATAAGTCGGGCTGATAAGTTCAAGCGGTGGCTTCGACACTGTTGTGGCTGCCCATGGAATGTTCTATGTATTTTCACCTCCAGCTTGTAACGAACAACACTCCTTGATGTGATGTCATGCGCACTGGTTGGCTCACGTAGTCCATCTGAGGTGGGCTGGTTCTGGAGGAGTCTCCCGTCATTGCCACCACCGTTCAGCGTCTACGAGACCATTACATCATATGCTGTGCACTCAGATGGACACACCATCTACATGACCACATCCTACAGAGATCGTCCAGGTCTCCAGAAGTGCACCTACTCTCTCAACACTAAGTATTCTGTGTGGAGGTGGCATTCCTGGGCTCTACCTTTCAGAGATGAAGGTTACTTTGACAGCGAGCTAAACGCATGTGTTGGTCTTCGCTGGGATAGGTATATTTGTTGCTGCCAACTTCCCTTTGACAACGGCAGCGAAACTCCAATAGAGCTTGGCACAGTGGAATGGGATTGGCAACTGGTGGAGGACAAATTGTTTTGCAGGGAAACTGAGAAATACTTGGAGGGCCTCTCTCACCTACATGGGAAGAAGCAAATTTTGCCTCATCCGCAGTGCGATGTGTGAGGGAGCCAAAGCTAAGTATCTCTTGGGTGATGATGATAGCTGTGTGCTCCATCTGACTATGTTTGGCCTCAAATACAATGATAAGGGAGACCTGTGTTTCACGAATCACAAGACCTCAGTCTCTTAGGCATACAGATTTCTTTTCTCCTGTAGCATTCTGGTTGTAGAAGTTTTTTTTTAATGTTTGTTCTCAGAATTCACAATTCAGTTATCACCCACGAAACGTCGGTCTATGTTGTGAACTGCGGTTCTCAGCCAGCTGGTATATATATAAGTGTGTCCAGGACCTCAGTCAGGTATTGAAATTCAATTTTACCTGATGGGTTAGTTTTCGTTCTGGAAATCAAGGGATATGCCTATAATCCTGTCTCAAAAATTAAGAGTCATGCTGTTTGTTGTGCTCTTTACAAAATTATCATGCATGTAAGTAAAGATTTGTTTTCATGATTATTACTAAAATTATTTCTATCGACATATAAAAAGATTTAATATAGTTAGAATGCACTTCAATAACAAAGGAAAAACACCAGAGGTTTCCGGTGAGCCAAATCGAATCTCCTGCGGCGTCGAGCGACTTCTGACTAATGGGCCCTGATCAGCACTGTGTCGCACCGTGCGTTGGCTCCTAAATCTCTTGCCACGCGGCGTAGTTTGGTTGGATGTCCGCATGCTGCTGGTGCAGACGGTCCCCACACACGCACGGCACTGAGGTATAGGTTCTCCCCTGTGGATTTGTGACACATGTTTATGAGGAATATTTAGAAAGAAAAATTACATTTCTCGACTCTCGTACGCGCATGAGTTTGGACACGGATAACAAATCTATGATGGGTGGCCACACGGCCACACGGCACACCCCACGCACGCCGTGGATTTCGATGGGCCGTTCCTGTGCGCGCGCGTTCTGGACCGCATCTGTAGTCCTTCCTGTATACGCATGCTGCATGCCAACATGGTATACAAACACGGGCCAGCTTGCTCCCGTCCACGGCTCTGGCTGCCGGTCTGCCCTCTGGGGGCGCCAGCATGTGCTGGCCCAAACTATGGCACGGCGATGTCGTCTTCGTCGCGTCTCACCTGATCATCTCTCGCTTTCGTTCGTCCAGACTTCGGAGAGTCCGGACTCGCCTCTTCCGGCCGTGTGGGTTCGAGCAGATAGGCAGCTAGCCCCTCCCGCTCCAGACCTCCACTACACCGTCGTGTCGCGCTTCACGGCACCGGTGCTCGTGCTCCACGCGCTGGAACAAACCTAACAGTGGGTGCGTCACCCGACAGCGACGACGCGCGACGCCAGGTACATCTCCCCCACCCCTTCTGCCCACCTCTCCTTCAGATCGTCGCTCGCTCGCTCTCGCTCCACTCGGACCACTCCAAGTCCTAGCGACCCAGCCCGCCCGGAGGCCGGAGCATCGCACCGGCGCCGCACGCACGTCGCGGCAACCGCCCAGCCTCTCTCTCTCTCTCGCGCGCACGCGCAGAGCACAGCAAGCAACCCGATGGCGCTCCTGGTGCTGCGCGGCTGCGCCGCGCCAGCCGTCCACGCGGCTCCGGCGGGGTCCCGGCTGCTCCCTCCACCGCCGCCTCGGCGGCGGATCGTGGCCGTCGCCTCGGCTGCCTCCTCCTCGCCGTCCGGCGAGGTGACGTCGTCGCCGCAGGACGTCCGTGGCCACGGGATCGTGGGCGGGCCCAACGGCTCCGCCGTAACGCCCGCGACCGCCACCAAGTCCACCGTCGTCGAGACCACCATCGAGAGGGTACGCTTGCTCCCATCTATCTGCTCCATCGCCTTTCGCTCGCCTCCAGAGTCTTCTATTCTACCGGTCTGACGCCACGCGCGGTCGCTGCTGCTGTGCTCGTCGCAGGTGATCTTCGATTTCCGGTTCCTGGCACTTTTCGCCGTTGCCGGGTCACTCGCCGGCTCCATCCTGTGCTTCCTCAATGTAAGCGATCTTGGATTTCTGCCTGCCCCGTTCCCATCCATGGCTGCTCCGGTTCTAACCTAACACGCAGTACTGGTCTTGGGCGATGCCCGCAGTCATGTAAGACAGCAAATTCAAATTGGCATTCTCTCCTAGTAGCGAGTGTTATTCTGGCTGGAATCTGAAAATAGTTTACGTGGCCGTGCGCGATGGACAGAGCTTTCTTGCAAACTGACATGACTAGTTGAACTGTGTTACCATGCCATTCTGTTGGCCACAAGTTTTAGCACCACTTTTGCATCTGTTCAAATTTTCACTGTGACACACACAAGCAATCATGCATACTTATTACCATTGTTAGGCGCCAACGCTTTTCTACTGTCACTCCACACCAAGGTTCATGGATCTGGTTATCTGACATCTACTCGTGATCAGGGCTGTGTCTTCATCAAAGAGGCATACCAGGTTTATTGGTCGAGCTGTGCTAAGGGGATTCATACGGGGCAGATGGTCCTCAAAGTCGTAGAGGCCATCGGTGAGATGTTCTTCTAGCTAATTTGTTCAGTCAGTTAGCATCATCAATAATGTTATTTGCTACGATAATTCATATCCGTCTGTGCCACCTCACTAAACTGTTGCTTTGCGGTACACTTGTGCACAATCTTCTGCAGATGTGTATCTTGCTGGAACAGTCATGTTGATATTTGGGATGGGTCTTTACGGTCTCTTCATCAGCAATGCATCCGCAGAAGTTCCTTCTGAATCCGACCGTGCCCTGAGTGGATCATCGCTGTTCGGGATGTTCGCTTTGAAGGTAATTGTCGGAATTTTAAATCTCAAACATTTTTGCAAGTTCTGTTGATACCTTTTGAAGTATATATCAAGCCATATTCAGCACTCGTCTGCTTGCTTACATTGCACTCGCACTCATGTATCATGTCTCGAATGTCGTTGCTTCTTCTGAAAATTCATATTAAACCCATTTTTAAGTCAACTGCTCATTTCTTACAACAGTTCGTACACTACTTGTTGTCAAGTGAATTACTCATTCATACTACTCCACTACTGAAAAATTTAGACTACATATAGTCCCAAATAGTTTATAAGTTTTGCTGATAGCCTGGTACTCCCTCCGTTCCAAATTATAAGTCGCTTTGACTTTTTTGGTTCTTCCATTTTACTATGTATCTAGACGTATTATTATATCTAGATACATAGCAAAATTGATGTACCAAAAAAGCCAAAGCGAGTTATAATTTGGAACGGAGGGAGTACCATTTATCAGTATCCTATATGCTTTTGTTGGACACACAGATGCAGAACCATATCTCGAATGCCATCCCATTGCTTATTCTGCATGCTCTTCAGTCTACTGCTGAATTCAGATTAACTCCGTTACTAGTGAAACATTCAGACGACCAGCTACTGAAACAAAACATAGCAACTGCACATTAACTCATAGCATTTCCTACTACTGGTTTGAAAACTGCACTCATCATTTCTACTGTTTCTTCAAACTTGATAAATAGTAATAAGGCACATGTATGAAAAAAAATCCTTTAGCAATACGATAAATCTTTTGTTCATGCAGGAACGACCGAACTGGATGAAGATCACCTCCCTTGACGCGCTCAAGACAAAAGTGGGGCATGTCATCGTGATGATTCTGCTTGTGAAGATGTTCGAGAGGAGCAAGATGGTGACAATAGCCACGGGGCTGGACCTCCTCAGCTACTCGGTTTGCATCTTCTTGTCGTCAGCTTCTCTGTACATACTGCATATGCTCCACAAGGCCGACCCTGAGGACTGAGGAGAGTGCAATGCCGAATTTGTAACTCTTTAACATTGTATAAAATGACCAGATCAGATTTGTTGTAGCTATTGAAGGAACTAGAAAATTTTTGTGTAAGATTATTGATCTCCCAATCTCTGATTTCTGCATGATCATAGCCACTTGCTTCAGTTAAAACAAAAGAGATACTGGTCAGGCGCAAAAAAAAAAAAAAAAAAAAAAAAAAGAGATACTGGTCACTTTGGTTCCGCTGTTCCTTAAAAAAAACTTTGGTTCAGCTGCCATGTGGCCCGTGGACCCACATGTCAGTGAGCAAGGGTGTCGTCACCTGGCAACTGGCATGCCCTTTCCAAGGCTCTGGTCCTGAACTCAGACTACCAAAGAAATTAGGTTATGTTTTACTCTATGGTCTGTATACTATGGGTTTATTTCGGAGTGATTGAGGAAACTTCCATTGTTTTCTCTTGTTTGAATGGATTAGAAGAGACCTGCTGACGCCTCTATGAACGTAACCTATTGCTTTCGTGTCGCATAACTGACGGTACTGGTGTATTCGAGAGAAAATAAAATAAAATAACTGGTGGTGTTCAACGGTGCCGGTCCAAGGATTTTAAGGGCTAGCGATCTTGAACGGCCCTTGATGGTGTATAAAATCTTATAATATATATATATGCTAATTTTACTTATAAAACGAAAGCAAATTCAATAACATAGTTTTAATCTAACATGTTTGATAATTATCGAGGAACAATATAGATTAAGCAATATATTTGTAAATGTATGCTAATTATCGAGGATCAATGTAGATTAAAAATGCAATATATTTGTTTTCTTTTCTCACCCATGACAAATGTTTCTTAGGTAACATTCTAAAATTCTAACACCTAAATTAGAAGAAAAATATGACTATATGGGTACAAAGTATTAGAAGTCTAGAATACTATACAAATAATTAATTTGGATTAAAATAAAAAGGAAAAAATACCTTGGGTCTAAACAACTGATCGGTGATCTCAATTCATAAGAAGCCGATGTTGTCTTTTTGGGCCATATGGCCAGTTCTGTCTCTCTTCTCATTAGTTTGCTAATGCCTAATGGACTATAGGACCTGGGGGTTTGTATACTTGGGCTTGGGCCCCTCCTCTGCTTAGACCCTTGGTTGTCGCACCTCGTGCCCTACCCCTAAGGCCGCCACTGGTGTTCAATACTGGATTTTTAAGGTACACACGTTGTAAGTTCCCTATCTGATACGGACGTTGTTCAAGGTAGGAGTACCGCCTTAGAGCTTATTGCTTCTATTACAAGCCTTGTCAGCATTACTATAAGTCTACGTCCTGTTCGTTTGGGCTTATTTGGCTGATAAGCCATGATTGAAAGTACTGTTGGCTGATTTAGTGTGAGAGAAAAATATTATTCATTGGCTGAAAAAATATGACTTATAAGCCAAACAAGCCCAAGTGAACAGGGTGTATAAACAAGGCTGAAATACTAACGCCTGATAATGGGCACCTTTTTTCAGTCTTCTCCTTTCACTCCATTTTGTCATCCCTACCATCAGTGGGTGGACTACTATAGTTTTTCCTTACCTCCACTAAATGAAACTGCAGAGCACCTGCTAAATTCCGTTCTCAAATAACAAGGGAAAAAGCGTATAAAATGTAGAGAGGCTGTTTAACTGGGTTATCTAGTTAGTTTTAGATGAGGAATATTGTAACATCCCGTCTAAATGGGCCGAATTCTGGTTGAGGTGAGACACCGTAACTGTGCGCGTGGACCGTGGTCCGAGCTGTAGCTGAGGGCACTGCAGCGCTGAGGTGGGCCGGGCCAAAAGCGGGGGCACTGTACCAACGCAGCACTGTTGCTTAATCACTGTTCACGCAACCTGCTGTAGCATCACGAAACCGCTCTGTGACGGGACTTTAATCCTAAACTGTGAATCATAGTACGGCCAGACTGACTTAAATATTCAGAATAAGGATATATAGTAACATTCAGTTAGTTATTTTACGTGAAACGAGGATAGAAACGTAAACGAATTGGTAGGTGGAGCCCATCCTGAATAACCTTGCAACTCACTGTACAGAGGAAGACACGATAAGCGGGTTAACCGATGATGATTTACTCGATCTTGAAATTAAAAGGTCAACTTGAGAGCAGCGGTGAGGGCTGGTGTCTGATCCACACGATGGAGACAGATTCTTAGTCAGCTCAGCATAGATATCAAGGATCCAGCTACTAAAATTTAGGAGGTGTGTCGAGAGGATATTGCATGGTGTGTTCGGATACTAATAAAAAAACAAATTACATAATCCGTCTGTACTCACGAGACGAATTTTTAAGTCTAATTAATCAGTCAATTAGGCTCAAAAGATCCGTCTCGCAAATTAATCGCAAATTATGTAATTAGTTTTGTAATTAGTCTATATTTAATATTCCATACATATGTCAAACATTCGATAGAACAGCGACTAAATTTTAGGAGGAGCAACCAAACACCCTCCTACTTTACGAACCGTGCGCTGACCTCACACCGAATGACCACACTGGTAAAGCAATGCCATTTCTAACTGAAGCAGTCCGGAGAGCATGGTTTTACGTTCTTCTTATCCAACAATTACTCGAGTGAAATTGGTCGTCTTGTTAGGCTTCGTTAAAATTCAGGACGTAAAGTTTTGAGGTGTCACGTGGGGTGTCACATGAGGGTGTCGTATGGAGTGTTCGGATACTAATAAAAAAATAAATTATAGAATCCGTCTCCACGAGACAAATTTATTAAGCCTAATCAATCTGTCATTAGCGCATGCGTTACTGTAGCACCGAGTTATCAATCATCATGGACTAATTAGGCTTAAAAGATTCGTCTCGCAAATTAGTCGTAAACTGTGTAATTAGTTATTTTTTAGTCTATATTTAATACTCCGTGAATGTGTTCAAATATTCAATGAGATAGGAAATAAACTTTAGAGAAAGAAACTAAACAAGACCTTGGTTTCCATTGAAATGAGAATGGCAAAAGACTGTAGCTAACTATTGGTGTTGAAAGATTTGCTGTTGATGTTAGCAACAAGGAAAATGGTAAAACATGCAGAATGCGTGATTTTTTTTCCCTCTCTCTGTCTCTCGAGATCTGTTGCCTCTTGAATTAATATAAGAAGGGAAGTAACACAAATGCAAGAGACAGTTCGCACGGGGAGCATGATCTGCATTACAGGAGGCTTTCAGATTATTGCGAACTACTCGCCACCCTGAATTGTTTCTTCTGTAACTGCCTAGCCTCCTAACATACATGGTTGCATGAAAGAAAAGCCTCTGCCTTTACGTTGCAACCTTTGCTGCATGCATTCATTTTGTGAGTCTGAATCTGAACCGAAACAAACAGGCTTTCATTTGGCTCCAAGTGAAACGTGCTGTTCTGATCTGCAGCAAATGGGCCATCGCTAGTTGGTCAGAGGCTTTAGGCCTTCCCAACGCCATGCTTTGGCTTGTAGCCCTAAATACAGTAGTAGGATAGGATAAAAAAAATAGATGCTCTGTATGTGTTACAGTGACTTGCAGAAATTATATATGTTTAGGGAGATGGAAGGTGGTCCATGCTAAAAAAGAAGAGGAAGAGAAAATAAAGGTGATGCATGATGAAAGAAAAAAATTTCTTTGCAAACCACAAGTAGTGATAGTTTGCATTATCTGTAGTTTTAATATTTTTTAGTCTACGTGGATCACTTTATATGTACAAGAACTACTAAAAGTGTTAGCCTCCATCGGTGATGCCCTTAGCAGCTCTCACAGGCTGCATAGTACTTTCTTTGTCAAAAAAAAATGACGTTACGTGATACATGTGGGTCAAACTTTTTTAACTTTGACTAGATTTATAGAAAAAAAGCATGCAACATTTATATCTCTAAATAAGTTTATTACGAAAGTATATTCAACGAGATACTAATTTTGTATTATAATTATTAATATTTTTTATATATAATTGGTCAAAGTTAAAAAAGTTGATTTTTTGAAAAGCGAGAACGACCTATCTAATAATACTAATTATGACTGTTTGCTTGAACTTATCAGTCGTACCGTTTTAACAAAATAACAGTGTTTTCTCTCACAACAAATCAATATCAGTAATTTTTTTCGGCCAGCCGAACATGGCCTGTCTGTGCTGTGGGCTGGATGTTGCTTGAGCAGTTGAGCACGTGCAGGTGCAGAGCCACCAGCGACTCAGTGAGCGTGGTCCAGGCGTCCAGCAGCCAGAGGATAGGAGGAGGACCAGTGGCTAGTGGGCAGTGGCGGTTGGGCTGATGCTGATCGGGTGGTGCGCTGCGCTGGGGCTCGTGCCTTCTGCCTTTGTGATGATGATGAAGTGAAGAACCCAAGGCCCCAGAGATCTTGTGGCGCCATTTTTCCAAGGGAACCCTTTTCCCAATGTCCACAGGGTGGAAGTTGGAAGGCGAATGAATAGCGATCCTAAACCGTTGCCGAGTTGGGTTTGGGTCCAGTCCATCCCGCTCGTTTTCCTGCAGCTTATACCAAACACGTGCACTCGTTTTCTTAGGAGAAGGTCTATCAGACTTGAAATAACACACACACACTAGTATACTTAGTAAATATTTGGAGTACAATTGGTTGGATCCTGTCGACGAAATATGGTCGGCAGTCCACCGAGGGGGGTGCCCGTGGTGGTAGATTATCGGTAGGATGCGTGTGGTCTGGAACCAGATGGTGACACAAGGCGCAGAGACAGCGATTTAGACAGGTTCGGGCCGTCTGATCGACGTAATACCCTACGTCCTGTGTCTTTGGTGTATTGTATTGAGATGTATACCGATTAACCTGTCCCTGAGGGGGACCCCTGCCTCTCCTTATATACTCTGGAGGAGGAGGGTTACAAGTAAAGTATTCTATTTGGTACTATTACAATATCTAGTACAGCTTGTAGCCTTGCGATGTACAACTTGATCTTGCGGGCCGGGCTACCTCCGGTGGTGCGGCCCATGTATACCCATGAGGGTATAGGGGGTCTATCCCCCACAGCTAGTCCCCGAGCGCCTTGTATCCTTCGAGTAGCGTCGTCTTGAGCTTGCCAGAAGGATGTAAGGGGCTCAAGATAAAATTTGAAAAATATTTCCCCCGAAGTGTGCCCACTTGTATTTCTGAAAAGAAATGTAAGTGCGTCTTGAAGCGTAGCGTCTTTGATCATCAGATCGAGCACATTCACCGCAAGGTGAAGTGTGCCCACTTAGTCCCCGAGCCTGGTAGTAGGTGACGTAGGCACGTGGTGCCAGGGTCTAAAAAGAATTCCCAGTTAAGTTGAGAATCTAATCATCGTACAGGCGATACGAGATGCACCGGCAGGTGCATCGTACCGATGTAGTCCCCGAGCTTGCTGGAAGGCGAGGTATGAGCCTTGTAGCAAGGTCTAAGTGCGAAAAAAATATCCCAGCTGTATGCGAGTTGCCAGTCGCATGTAGCCGAGACGCAAAGTCCCCGTGCGTAGGTCGAGAAACGAGCGACGAAGTCCCCAAGCTGTGGTCGGAGAGTGATCGAGGCAGTCCCCGAGCACAGGTCGAGGAGCGAGCGACGAAGTCCCCAAGCTGTGGTCGGAGAGTTGTTGAGGCAGTCCCCGAGCACAGGTCGAGGAGCGAGCGACGAAGTCCCCGATGGCGATGAAATCTGGTCGGTGGCGATGAAGTTGTCCGGTCCTCGAGCTTTCCGACTTGTCGCACGACGATGGTCACGGTTGTCACAGCGCCGTTCTTCGCGGCAATCATCATTGCGACGTGGTCTGGTGATCGATGTGGTCGGAGCTCGACAGAGCCGCTCGGGACGTGGTCGGAGACTCGGACAGCTCGCGATCGGCGATGGTGTAGATTTGTATGTGGTCTTCATATTTGGAGTCGGTGATGCTTTTCATCTTCTGCATGGAGTCGACGCGTAGTCTTGATCGGATCTTTTGAATCTGGTGGTAGTTCGTAGGGGCAGCTCTGTGCATGTATACGCACGTGCACAAGCACATGCAAGTCTCAGCTCAACAATTGATTAGCTTGTATGGAGCTTGCATTGCATGGCACTGTAGATGTGGCCTTTGCTTGCTGATGATCATCTCGCATGGACGTGCACATGTGGACTTGACGCAAGGGCATGTACATTGCCTCCAATAGCGACATGTCGCGACTTGATGGCAGCGCCGCTTGCGTGCAGTCTTGTTGAGATCCATTGGACGAAGATTCTGAGATTGGCCCTGTATGCGAGTCGTCAGTTGCATGTAGTTGAGACGCGAAATCCCCAAGCTGTGGTCGGAGAGTGGTCGAGGCAGTCCCCGAGCACAGGTCGAGGAGCGAGCGACGAAGTCCCCAAGCTGTGGTCGGAGAGTGATCGAGGCAGTCCCCGAGCACGAAGTGGTCTGGCCAGAATCCTCGAGCACCGTAGTGGTCTTGGTGAGCCCCGAAGCATGAGCTCGTTGACCGAACTATGTTCCTGAAAAATAAACACGTAGAGCGGTAGTACATGATGATGTACAAAATATATTGATCTCTCTGTAGGAGGTGAAGTAAACACTTGGTGTTCGGTTGGCGATGAATTATACTTGGTGTAATATTCGAAAAATAACATTAGCTGTTTTTAGCCCTTTTGTTATGTAGCGGCGTAGCGCGATGTATTAACCTGTCCTGGAGAATGCGCCAGCCCTGGGCTGACCAACATCTCGTAGCGCGAGGTACGGAACGCTGCCGCGCGTAGAGTGCCAGTGTTACCAAGGAGCGACTGCCGACTACCCGTAGCGCAGAGGGCGGACTCTCATGCACGCGTGGGGTGGAGCCGGAGACAGTGCCGTCTCTGGGATTCTCAAGCAGGAAGGAAAACGTATCGGCGAACCGTTGTAAAAACTTATACATGTTTTGGACTGTATGTATGGAGAAAATTCGACGCGGAGCGCACCCTAAGGGTGGTCGGCGGAGATGTACGATGATCGAAGAAATTTTCAATTAAAAATAATACTTAGCTTTATTGACGACCGGTGGGAGTAGTCGGCGTGTTGCGATGTTCGAGAGATGGCTTGACGTGTCGTTGGCGATGAAGTTGTCCGGTCCTCGAGCTTTTCGACCTGTCGTCATGACTGTGGTCGCGATTGTCGTAGCGCCGTTCTTCGCGGCGATCATCATTGCGACGTAGTCTTGCTGTCGAGGTGGTCGGAGCTCGGCGGAGCTGCTCGGGACGTGGTCGACGTGGTCGCGGTCGACGTGGTCGGAGCTCGGCGGAGCTGCTCGGGACGAGATCGACGTGGTCGTGGTCGACGTGGTCGGAGCACGGCGGAGCCGCTCAGGACGTGGTCGGAGCTCGGCGGCTCGCTCTGTGGCTCGGCGTGGCTTGCTGTTGGAGTCGTCGTGTTTGGCTCCATGATGATGGATACGTGCAAGTAGACCTCACGTGTAACTGCTTTGCTTCCTTTCGTGCAGATGTATATACGTATATACATGCTACGTATCTTGTTAGCTTTGCATGGCTTGGGTAGATCACGCGTCCTTGCTGATGTGTTGCGATCGACGTGCACTCGGTCGAGATTCTCCTCTTTGGCAGGCGTCGATAATTGTGGTGGCGATCAGTCATCATGCAAGTCCGAGCAGATCAGAGTAGGATTCTTCTGCACGTGCGGCTCTGCGTGTCGTCGAAACCTGGTAGTCGGTACCTCGAGACGGGTGGAGTAGGGCCGATCCAGACAAGGCTGGAGTCACGCCCTCGAATACGGGACGCCGCCGCACGCCTGAGGTGCTGCTGCGAGTTGCACTTAGGCACATCGGGATTTGATCGTCGTGGTCTGGCGAAGGACGTCATCACGAGACCGCGAGTTGCCGTTGGCGCCGTTGGTTGATTGATGCATCTGCTTTCGCTCGGGTATGCGATTTGGCAGATCAACATATATTGGCCAAAGCTTGGTGTTCCGGCGGTGGGAGCCGCGACGAGCTGTCAATGAGGGAGTGCCGTCGATGTGGATCGACGAGTCGCCACCGTGGCCCGACGATTGCCGCTATTTGGTGCTTCTCGATCCGGGTTGACGTCGAGTCTTTAAGGGCGTAGACAAGGAAATTAGTATACATGTATACGCACTCCATTGTTGCATGGCCCATAACCGTGCATGCATGTGGACATGCAAGTCTCAGATATGCTGAATATTTTTAGCTGGCATGGCCGATTGACCCCGTCGAGGCTTTGATGGCGGCCACGCGGCACGTAGATGGATTTCTTCCGGCTTCGCTGGGAGACTCTTGATCGAATCTGGCACAGGCTGCTGCGGTTGTCGCCAGGTGCAGCTGTGGTTGACGACGAGGCCGTCGCCGGTTGATCCTGAGGTACGCCATCTGGTTCGCCATAGATCAGCGCGCACGATCCCCTAAAGGGGATCCCCTACCTGGCGCGCCACTGTCGACGAAATATGGTCGGCAGTCCACCGAGGGGGGTGCCCGTGGTGGTAGATTATCGGTAGGATGCGTGTGGTCTGGAACCAGATGGTGACACAAGGCGCAGAGACAGCGATTTAGACAGGTTCGGGCCGTCTGATCGACGTAATACCCTACGTCCTGTGTCTTTGGTGTATTGTATTGAGATGTATACCGATTAACCTGTCCCTGAGGGGGACCCCTGCCTCTCCTTATATACTCTGGAGGAGGAGGGTTACAAGTAAAGTATTCTATTTGGTACTATTACAATATCTAGTACAGCTTGTAGCCTTGCGATGTACAACTTGATCTTGCGGGCCGGGCTACCTCCGGTGGTGCGGCCCATGTATACCCATGAGGGTATAGGGGGTCTATCCCCCACAGATCCCAAGATTCTTAGTACTGAAAACTGGACGAAAAACTCGAAGCTCGTAGCTCAGTTCGGCTCATGGCTGGCTCGGCTCGGCTCGGCTCGGCTCGTTATGATAACGAGCCGAGCTAAGCTTTTAGCTCGTTAGCTATAACGAGCCAACTCGCGAGCCGCTCGCGAGCTAAACGAGCCAAGCTTTCAGAAAAAAAGTATCAAAACTTATATTAGTTTTTGTATTACTTCATGTCTTGCACTTTACAATTGACTGGTAACTGGTGAATTTTTTTTAATTTTAACCCTTTTTTGAATATAATTTTAAATCTAACACTGACGAATTTTTTTAAACTAACACTTTTGGCTGCGCCTATTGCCCTGGCGCGGCCAAATGCCTATGCCGCGTCATGCATGGTGGCGCGGCACATGGCTGACGTGGCGTGGCCCGGCCTGGGGGACCGATGACGTGGCCGGTCCTACCGCGCCACCCATCATGGCGCGGCACTGCCGCGCCCTGATCCATGGCGCGGCAGGGCCAAATAAATATAGCGTGCGAGCCCCCCGCCCGCACGCACCCCTGCCCGTCCGCGCACGCCGCCAGCAAGCCGCCGCGCCCCGCCGCCGCCCAGCGCACGCCTCCAGCGCCCGCACGCGGCCGGACCAAAGATACCACACGAGCACCCACACCTGCCGCTACACCCGCCACCGGCCCGGGCTACCTGGATGGTAGAATCGAAACGCGTCGCGCCAGTATATTGTTGAGTTTTTTCACAACCGAATAGAGAATTTGATAAGCCAATGATTAGTTTTTCGTCTTTCATAATACTGTTATGCACCATTTTAACTAATCAATTACGAAAAATTGCTGCCGGTGTCCAGATACGCTGGGACTGCCGGTTTCCGAACGCAGGGTACTTAATCTCGCCGGTAGTGCTGCCGCGACTCAACGAAACGAATAAGAAGCAAGTTGACAAGCTGCCATATAACATATTCATTGTTTTGACATAAGTTTGACATAAAATAACCAAATAAACCTACAAGTTTCGGATGTCACTATTCGATTGACCAAAACAAACTAAGACCCAGGAGTGTAAGGATCCCTCGGACGCCTCTGTCTCTTCGGATTTGTTGGCAACACATTGAGAGTGTAGCCAACGTCGGTATGGTCGCGTCGACAGTGCGTATGGCTCATACCCTGCAGGTATATAATACGCACGATTACTTATAATTCTTTATGATCGTTAGTTCATGGAGCCTACGTACTGAAACAAACTATCTTTGTTAGTACCTATGAGGCTCCTTGGGTGCTAAATGGGACACCACCTAGCTGAGACATGCCGATCTTGTCCTGTGGCCATTTGTCCCACTGGCCGTGCTGTCCGTGGAAGCCCGGGGGTTCGTCGTCGTCGTCATTGTCGTCCTCCTCATCCTCGGCTGCAGGGTCCTTCCCAGCGCTAAGATGTGGTGGTGTACGCACCGCGGAAGTAGCACCATGCGTCATCGCCTGAGAAGAGCCGGCTGGTGTCATCAAAGAGGCTGAAGACGTGCCACCCGACCGCGCGGGAGTAGCGGTTCCTCATAAGGGGTGTCCATGTAGCTCAACTTCTGAGCTAGCTTCCTGTAGCTCTTCTTTACCTTCGGCATAAATAGACGTTAAAGTTAGTTCATTAGCCAAACGCATATACAATAAAAAAATATTTTCGAAACGGACAAGTTTATGTTTACCTCCACAAAAGTCGCGAGAACACCTAGCCCCTGCCCTCTAGACTCGTGAAGCCGGAACGCTGCTTCGTTGGACAGCCTTGACAATTATGTCGCCTGGGTATAGAAACGCGGTAGGACAGTTTTAGTACACATACTTAATACCAAAAGGATAACAAATTGTACCATTCAAGTATCTTACCACGTATCTTTGAAGCGGGGCTCTCTGTAGCTGTGTGTCCTCCCTAGTGGTGACATCGTACACATCTTCGATGACATCTTCCTCCAAGTCCTCGTCAATCGCCACGTCAGTGTACGAGGGCTTGATATGTGTCCTCGTAGGTCTATGAAGCCACCGCAGGTACTCGTCGAATGTGTACTGGTCGTGTGGAGAACCCTCAAGGACCGCATGTGGTACCCTGGTCTGCCACAAATGGATATACGAGCTATGTGTCACGCGCCAATCCTTGATCTTATACCTCTTCCTATTGTCAAACTTGCAACAAAACGATGTTAGTTGTACCAAACACACCTCTGAATTATAGCATTGTTATTAATCGATAATGCACCCGTGCAATTCTTGATTGGTGGAGTACAGCGGTGGTGGGCACCATGTCATTCTTTCGAACTGTCTGTAGACCCGGATGGGCAAGTGAATCTCGACCACATGGAAGAAAATAAGAGGGACGTCGCAGCGATACTCGTGTGACTCGTCCCTAGTGATAGGACTCAGATAGTCCTAGAGCTCCGGAGAATCCCAAGGACACCAAAACACCTAAAATTTCATAATTGTGTTAGGTTGTGATATAGTGTACATCGAAGAAGACACTGCTACGATAGTATAGAGAGCGTAACCTGGTGTTATGTCAGGACGTTGAGATCGTCCGTATACTCCCTGTACTTGTGTCACACATTCCCTCTAACTAACTGTGCTTCAGTCCAGATATACAGAGCTGTAGGGAGTGTATCATGCCCGTTCCATTGCTGCATTGAATACGATAACGAATTAGCAACAAATAATCTCATCATATCTAACTGCCTAAAAAAATATAATGAACCGAAGTACTTACCGGTAAACCATTATTAAGGAGCCTCCCAACGGGCAATCGTTCCCAACACCAAACCTGTAGTAGGTAGGAGCAACCCCAAGGTTCACATATCCTGAGGTGCGACGGCAGGCAACGCATAGCTGTCGATATGTCCATGCCAGGACTACGCTGCCCCAACTGTACCCTGCTATGTTTTCCTACGACTGGCGAAGTATGTCAAGGAAGATCCAGCTGATGGTATTGCCCGAGGCGTCTGGGAAGAGGAAAGCACCAAGAAAGTGTCAGAGCCACACTCGAGCGAACCTATCGATCTGTGCCTTCTCAGCTTGTGGATCTAAGTACTCAAAGCGCTCTGTGATCCAGGACGACGAAACACCGAAACTTTTCCTGTAATTGATCAAAGAAAATGAGACCCGACGCCAGCTGTAAAGCAATGCAAGTATTAAATAGGCTTGAATTACTCACTTATTTTTCTTAGAAGCATCGTCGTCCGGTGGAAGAAAACCAGTAAACTGAGCCACCTGCTCCCTCCAGTGATCGTTGTCAACTATCCCTGTCACTGGAAGTCCCCCCCAACCGAAGACCTAAAATAGCATTGAAGTTCTGCAACGTTAAGATCATCTCGCCACACAGTAGATGGAACGTGTGGGTCTCAGGCCTCCACCTGTTATAAGAATAGAACGACTGTTAGTTGCCTCCAATTTATTACAATAAAGTTTATGTACAAAGAATGCACTCACACCTGTCCACAACTGCAGTCAGTAGTGCTGGATCAAGGGGCAGAAGACTGTGGTTGACAACACGGACAAGCTCGAGGAAGCCGGCACGTCGTATGTACGGCGTATAACGCTCATCCCACTGATGCTCCCTGATGTGAGTGCGGGGCCTCAAAGGAGGCAAGGACACCCCTGCGTCGTTGTCACTCAAGATGTGTACTCGGTGCTGGTCGTCGTACTCCACCTCCAGAATGGGGTACAATGAATGCTGCGTGGGAAGGGCCATCCTATTACAAATTGATAAACAAAGCGTTAGAGTATTCAAATTAATAAAATTTAAATTAACATTATATAGCATTGTAAAATTTGAACTACTTGTAATACAATATGAAAGCACATGTATATATCGGCACAAGGCTAGGATAAACAAGCGAGCAAAAGAGGTAAAGCCCGATGGCCATGTGCTATGGACGTGGATAGGGGCTAGAGATCGTAAAATAAACACCAACCAAGAAGCGAGGGAGCGAGTTACGCTCAGCGTTACGGCTACGGTAGGATTAACCCACGATCGAAACGTTCGAATGAATTACGATCCATCGACCGGCTCGCTACAATCCCTAACTAAATAACTAACTACAAACTAAATAATAAATAACTAATCAATCACAAACTAAATATCCTAAAACAATAATAATCACAAACTAAATAATAAATACCTAAAATCTAAAAACTACCTACATAAATTACAAACTAATTATCATAATATAATAATAATCAAAATAACTTTAAATCAATAGAGAGGTACCTTAGGAGCGGACGGCCTTGACGCGCCAACGTTCATGGCGCGGCCGGTGAGGGTACTGCGAGGCGCGGGCAGCCGCGGCTGGTAGGAGCGGCTGGCGAGGGCGCGGGCGGGCGCGGCGTGGGCGGGCACGGCCGCGTGCGGGCGCTGGAGGCGTGCGCTGGGCGGCGGTGGGGCGCGGCGGCTGACTGGCGGCGTGCGTGTGGGCGGGGGGCTCGCGCGCTATATTTATTTGGCCCTGCCGCGCCATGAGGGGTGGCGCGGCAGGACCGGCCACGTCATCGGCCCCCTGGCCGGGCCACGCCACTCAGCCCTGTGCCGCGCCACGGCACAGGCATTTTGCCGCGCCAGGACGATAGGCGCGACCAAAAGTGTTAGTTTTAAAAAAAATTCGTCAGTGTTTGATTTAAAATTATATTAAAAAAAGGATTAAAATTAAAAAAAAATCTAACTGGTCTAGACCCTATAAATTGACTAGTAACTGGTCTAGATGCATTTCTTTTGTATTATTATTATTCTCAAACTTTAGATAAATGCAAATATTATATTTTGTGTATTTTTTATACCTGGCTCGCGAGCTTAACGAACCAATTCGAGCTTTAAACGAGCCGAACCGAGCTGGCTTTCTAGCTCGTTAGGATAACGAGCCGAGCCGAGCTAGCTCGTTATCTTAACGAGCCAGAACAAGCCGAGCCAGAACGAGCTGAGCCGGCTCGTTATCTGGCCTTACTGAAAACTAAAACTCTAATGAGTTTTTTTTCTTTTCTTTTTGAAATGCAGTATAGGTATAGCGCTGAATTTTGGCCAGCCAGCTGTAGTGAATGAAATAGTGCAGCCGAACACATAGGTACTGAGTACTAGGATGGCCACTTTAGTGCGGCCTTGTTCGGTTCTTTTCAAAGTTTAAGAGAGAATTTTTTATTTGGCACTAAAACAAATCACTCTTTCGTATTTGGCATTGAAAATTTTGAACTTTCTTATCTAGTATCAACATGAAAATTCCTTCCGTATACGGCACTTTCGTCCATTTAATGCAGTAACGGTGTCAAGTGTCACCTAAAATGACATATATGCCCTTCTATGTACCAGCAACATGTAGCGCCAGATAGGAAAAAAATAAATGGACATAATGTCAAATAAAGAAATCACAAATATCACAAATATACTTGTGAATGAAACATAGCATTTTGATAATCGAAGAGTGACAATAATAATCAATAAATTTGTCCGCAGCCTCCAAATACTACCAGCCATGACCCATTCAGCCATGATAGAGTGTGCCCCCACCGGCCAGGTGGAGAGGCAGAAACCTTGACGCGGCGCCATTCTGGCCTTGCAGCCTCGAAGTTAAGCACAAGTGTATCATCCATAGCCTGCATGTTGACACCCTCCCCTCCGAAAAGGACAAGACGGTTACCAACAGCGCAGGCACTGAAGTTGCATCGGGAAGGCTCAACGCGCCCTCCAACTGTGAACTTCCTCCATGAGGCTGCCTCAAGAGTTGTTAACTCTCTTGCAAGACGACCCCATCCTACCATCTTGGTGCTCATCTCAAGCCTGACAGTGACATCCCTTCCCCATGCGTTCTGGCAGACCATCTTCCTCAGGTGATCATTCTTGGTTAGTTCATGCATTCTGGTACAGACTGATCCAATGGATGCAATATCTCTTCGTGACAGGCGAGATAGAATGTTGTGTGCAAGAACTTCGTCTGACAATTGAAGTACTCCATACCACAGTGGTCTGAACTCTGGATTTTTGGAGCATGCTCATGGGAAGCCGAGTTCAGATCTTGAATGCTGAGCCTGTTGTTGGACTGTTGCTTATACACCGGATATGATACGCTGCTGAGATCGATGTTTGCCTCAGAGAATAGCTGGATTCCAATAACATGTGTCACATAGCCATCATCCCCATGCATAGGAATTAGCCTTAATCTGTTGTAAAGTGGAGCACCATCCTTCCGGAAATTCAGCAGCTCGCCTTGGAATTCAATCCCCTCATTGAGGCATCGCCGAATCTCTGAAAAAACCATGGGATCAACAAGGGGATGTCGCCTTTGGGCACGTGGATCCCGAAATTGTAGGAATCGGCTGAAAGACACGTTTGAGTGAACACAGTTCGTGAGATGCTTCAATAGGCCCTCTGTCAAGTTTGTCAGTGTTAGCAATTTTAAAGTTGTACAAGCAAGAAAGCAAGCAGAAAATAACTACTACTACTACCTCTATCCCAAATTATAAGACGTTTTGGCTTTTCTTGACACACTCTTTTGCTATGCACTTAGATATACACTGTCTAAATATATATTAAAAGCAATGTATCTTAAAAGCCAAAACTCCTTATAATTTGGAGTGGAGGGAGTACAAGATGTTATAACATAAAATCATTTGGATCGACTAGCCTGACAAAAGATAAATGACATCTCTCTGCTTCCATGTGGATGTTCATCGTCTTATGTCAACATTAACAGGAAACAAGTTCCAAAATTGGCCGTTACCATGCTGCTTTCGCACAACATTTGAATTTCTAAAAATTTCAGTACTGAACTTCTTAAGTAGATCTGATGCTAAATGCCTAGACTCTGTGGTTCCAGCTGCCGCTCGCAAGAGAGGCGCCAAGCAAGCAAGCGGCATTCCCCAGCATCACGAATCGCCAATCCCCAAGCAGAGGAAAAACAGAGCGGAGAAGGCCGGGAGCAGAGCAGAGCACTGACCAGTTGCGGCCGAGCACCTCGTGCGCGCGGTACCCCGTGGCGGCCTCGAAGGAGGCGTTGACGTAGATGACGGGGAAGTCGACCTCTGCGGCGTCCGCCACGACGATCGCCGCCGCCCGGGGCTCCCCGAGCCCCGCCGGCCGGCGAGCCCGCCCCGCCGCCGCGTCCCCTGCCGGAAGCTCGGCCCACCCCGCTGCCGCGGCCCTGCTGGACCCACACGTCGATCTGAAACCATGGGCTGAGGGACCGACGCCTCTAGCTGAAGGAAGGGCGCCGGCGGCCGACGGCTCCTCCGCCCCATCCTCATCTCCTCCGGGCTCCGGCTTCCATCTAGGGTTGACTGACGGGGAAGAAGGCGAGCGTGCGAGTTTTGGCCGTAGCGACTGTCGAGCAGGTGTGTGCGGGGTATTTTGGTATTTATCAACAAAAACTGACAAGGTCAAGCAAGTCAACAAACGAATGAATGGCTAAAATGGATGGGAGTGCCATATACGGAAGAAATTTTTAAGTTGATGCTAAATAAGAAAGTTCAAAATTTTCAGTGTTAAATACGAAAGAGTGATTTGTTTCAGTGCCAAATACAGAATTCTCTCAAAGTTTAGTCTCTGTCCCATTTAAATAGTTGATACATACATAGAATATTAAATATAAATTAAAAAAATAATTAATTATACAGTTTATGACTAATTTACGAGACGAATCTTTTAAATCTAATTAGTCCATGATTTGATAAGGTGGTGCTACAGTAACACATATGTTAATGATAGATTAATTAGGTTTAATAAATTTGTCTAACAAATTCTCAATAAATTCTATAATTTATTTTGTTATCAGTGTCCGAACGCCACCCTCGTGACCCCTTAAACAACTTTACAGCTTTGATTTAAAACGGCCTGAGCTGCGCACGTCCATATAACCTGTTCAAGTGGTTGCAAAAGAAAAAAATAATGTGAAAATGAAACCGAGCCGAAGTGAAGAGACTTGGGAGACAGCACAGCCACAGATGCCCTGTTCGTTTACCTTATCATAAAGTATTATTAACTAATTTATTATAAAAAATACTATTTATTAACTGAAAAAATATGACTTATAAGCTAAATAAACAGGACAAGAATCAATCGTAAATCGATTTTCATAAATAAAATAACCTATAAAAGGACTTTTCTATATAGAGAAAAATAAGAATTTGATTAAAAAAAATAGAGAGATCAACTGGGCGGGCGGCGACGGCGACGTGTGGGTGGTGGCGGCTGGTCCCAAGCTCGGGGCGGGCGCGACGCGCGAGCACCGCACCGATGCCGATGCTCCTCCCACCCCCTCCAGCCCTCCTCACCCAACTACTACCCTTCATCCTCTCTCCGCCCTCCTTTGGTCCTCCCCCATCCGCTCCGCTCGCAGCACGCTCCCCGGCCTTCCCCTTGCCCCGCGATGTCGTCGTCGTCGCCGCCGCCCGACGACGACGACGGGGCGCAGGAGGTGGGCGCTGGCGCGGACGGCAGCGATGGGAGGTCGCTGGGCTACGGCGAGGCGGAGTACTGGGACGCGCGGTACGTGGAGGAGGGCGGCGCGCCGTACGACTGGTACCAGCGCTACGACGCGCTTCGTCCTTTCGTCCGCCGCTTCGCGCCGCCGGCGTCCCGGATCCTCATGGTCGGCTGCGGCTCCGCGCGTACGCAACACCCCCCCAACCTGCTCCCTTCTTCTACTCTGTCTCTACCCATCATACTGTCAGCACACCGGTAATAGCGGACGAGCAGAGTTACCGTTGCGGCGTTGCTTCGCTTTCTTCTACTTCCTCGATGTTCCCAAAAGTAGAAAGCCCAGGTCAAATTTCCTTCTTCCTCTTTTGCTCATAATAGTAAGTAGCTGGGAATGGACGCATTTGCACTTGCACCGGTAGAATAGAACAGAAGCCAAGCCGCTGTTTGGGTTAGCCACGCGATAGTTTCTGCCAAAGTGTGTCCGTCCGTGGTGATTTGGTTGCGCTTCTTTTTTATCTTTGCTTAGTTACATATAGTATCATCATGGCAACGGGACAGGGTCTTCCTCGCGCTGTCGCGCTACTTCTTTTCTGCCAAGTCATTTTCTTGGTCAGTCCACGTGTTGGGCATAGTGCTTCATCTGTTGTTTACTCTGAATAGAATCCTGCTGCTGCTGTGGGTTGCTCTACGGACTACAGCTAGGCCACTTGTGAAGTGAAGCAGTACTGAAATGGCATGCTCTTGTTATTGATGTTACTCGTCTACAAGCAGCAGCAGTGTTTCTTTGTTTTTCCTTATGTTGAACGTAGAGTCACATATCTCTGGAACCAGCACTTGGCTGTATGATTTATTTTCCTCCGTTGAGGATTTTTTTTTTTTTTGAAACGGTCGGCAGGAGCTCTGCCGAACTTGTATTGATATAGAAGGAAAAAATAACAGAGATGTATAATCGATTGTCTCAATCAACTGTGATCAGGCTAGTTCTGCAGCACGACAAGTTTGTTTTTGTTCTTGCCAGGAAAACCTTCATACGTTCATAATCTTTGGAGGTGTTTCTTCTTTTCCTTAATCACATTATCCATCCTAACCGACTAATTCAATTCCCTTCTCTGACTCTGCTGTCTGTAGTCATGTCGGAGGATATGGTCAATGACGGCTATGTGGAGATAGTGAACATTGACATCTCTTCAGTTGTGATTGAGATGATGAGAAAGAAATACTTCAATGTTCCGCAGCTGCAATGTATCCTTTGTCTGTTATCATTTCCATTTGTTCGGAGCTGCAATCGACCTTCCATTGATACCCTTATGACCTGCAGACTTGCGCATGGATGTTAGAGATATGAGTATGTTTCCTGACGAATCGTTTGATTGTGCAATTGATAAAGGTGTGTGATCCTGCTATGATGTTCTGTTTGTGGCCATTACGGACATGCATTTGTAATTTCAGTTACTTAACTTTGTTAAATTCTTAGGTACTCTGGACTCATTGATGGTAAGTAGGTAACATAAGTCGCTGTGTCCTTTTGCTTATTTCTGAACCTCTTCAACAATGCTGTCTTGCTGCTTTCATAGTGTGGTGTGGATGCTCCTCTCAGTGCAGCGCAGATGATTCTGGAAGTGGACAGGTTTTTTAGTGTCTAGCTGCCTCTCTGAAGTATCACTCTGCAGTGTCATCTGCGCCAAGATATCTCATAAATTTCAACAGCCCTGCGGCCTTATCAGTTATTTACTTTTTATTGCAGGCTTCTTAAACCAGGAGGAGTCTTTATTTTGGTAAGCACTGTGTACATTTGCTCCGAAAGTAGTGCTGTTGAGGACGATTTGGGCCTCAGTTCTAGATTATTTCTCCATTCCTCTTCTTAGTCATGGACCTATGGGCCTTAGTCACTACACAGCCCATCAACAGTAATTAAAATGTTGAAACCCTGATATATGTTTTGATCCATTTTCGTGTCTGGACTTGTAGATAACATATGGTGATCCATCGGTACGAGTGCCCCATTTGAATCAATCAGCATGCAACTGGAAAATTGTACTTTACATTCTACGTATGTATAAAACTTTAGTTTGAGTTTTTATCCCTTGCTTTGGAGACATATGTGTTGTCTAACTGACAGTAAATTTTGTATATCATGGTATGTTTCCTTTTCCTTTTGTATTGTGGTACAACCGTACAATGCTTAGGAGAAGGCTTCAACACTTGTTTTTCACGTATAATGCAATTGAAGTGAGAACTGAGTTTTCTCTTTTTTTTTTCTCATGAATGTTGCCTGTTCCGTTACATAAAGTTACTAATATGTGTAATTTATTTCATTTAATTCTGGAGTACTGCAAGAGTTCTACTAATAGAAGAACATTGCCTATTTTCTTTCTTTCTTTATTTTATCTATGAAGATGCTCGGACCAAAGTAGTAGATTGTGATTCCTGTATCAGCCATACACTTTTGTTCCCCCATGTAATATTCTTCAGAAGAATGACATCTTTTAGTAGAATTAGTGTTCCATACTACCCCACATAGTGGTACAGAAAGAGGATAAATAATGGTATGATAAAATGAAAACAGATAGCTGTGTAAATCCCTGCTGAGTAAAAAAAATGAACACCTTTATGCTGGCTTCATCATTGCTGTTTTAATGTATTGCAGCAAGACCTGGATTCACTGAAGAGATAAGGAGGCGTGTATTTGATCCTGTTCCACTGACAGAGAGGGGTAGACTCCCTGATGGATTTGTTCCAGAGGATCCTGACTCTCATTATGTCTATGTCTGCAAAAAGATGCAAGGATTAACAGGGACAAGTTCCCCAACTGTTAACCACATAGAGAGTCAAGGGGAAGAATGAACTGTAGGCTGATTCACCCCCAGAAGATTTGTGGATTGTTATGATTTATATACAAGATCAGATGACGCGATGTTGCCACTATTGTTATGGCCATCCAAATTTAGAAGCGTGCCATTGCATGCATGTATATTTAACTGATCTTGTAATCCAATGTATTGTGCAACAGGTGTCTTCTTTAGCATTATTTTCTGTATCATCTTGGAAAGCACAACGGAATTGTTTGGTACACTCGAGGAAGATAATATTTTTTATTGGAAGAAATGAATTGGTGTGGAACTGGAAATTCTTTGTTTCTGCAAGATTTGCTTGCACTGATGCACGATTGAGATTTCTGAGACTTGGCCATTCCGCCATGATGCTATTTAATACTTTCAACTCATGGAAGCGATGTTACATTATTTCCTCGAGGTTCCAGTACATAAGTATCGTCGTCTAACATTCTCTGTCATATTTTTTTTTATCGTCTTATAAATTGGTATCCCTCTCCCCTAAAATAGTTCAACTTTAGAGTTGTATTAAGTCAAACTAATTTGAATTTGACTAAATTTATGACTTCAAATTAGTATCACTAGGTATACCATGAAATATATTTTCATAATCTACTTATTTAGTGTTATAAATATTGTTATTGTTCATTATAAAGTTAGTCAACTTAAGATAGCTTGACTCGGAATGATATTAGGAGTTAATTTATTTTACTTTTGGACAGACGAAGTATCTGCAATTGCACATTGAAGCAGCGCTTTTTTAGCACACTTTTTTTAGAGTTCAAGGGTGGCCCCCGGCCTTTATATTGCAAAGACCAAACCGTTTAGCGCCTTACAAAATCTCAGAGTTCAGAATTCCACCTGAGCACATAAAGCCTCAACAGGCAAAACAGAAAGCACAAGAACAGCAAGTGTAACTACTGGCATCAGACACTACATTCCCCAGGCTTCCGCAAGGCTCGAAAAGTTAATCCAGTTCCTTTCACGCACCATCTTCTCCAGGTCATCCCCATTTGCCAGCAGGGCTTTAGCTTCATCAGGTAAAGCATTGTTCTTCCAATCAGTCCCAGCTTGATATAAGACACGTTCCCATTGGTCATTCACCTGACTCAACCAGGTAGTCGGTGAGGTCTTGTAGCGAAGCTTTTTAGCTTGTCCAGGCGATCCAGAAATTCTGGGACTTTCTCCTTCGGACATAGAGAACTCCAATTGTGCAGCATAGCAGTTACCTTCAGTACCAGCACTCGCACATCGACCCAGAGTATTCCCTGAAAACACATGCTATTTCTTAGTTTCCACAGCCCCCACAGGGCAGCAGCACAAAAAATATTCTCCACTACAAATTTCCTATTGCTAATCCACATAGTTCCTATAGACACAAAGTCTGTACCAACTTGCTTATTTAAGATTTCAGAAAGAATGGACCAAAGTTGCTTTGCTACTACGTAGTCAAAATATAAATGATTGACAGTTTCAGCCTCTGAACAAAATAAACAAGTAGGATCCTTGATCTTCTTCCTAATACTCAAATTATCCCTAGTCAGAACATTATTCTTCGACAATAAAAGATTTGTTTGATTCCATCTTCATTCGTGTACAGAATTCTCTCTAGGAGTATATGACTATATAATTGCCTTTTGCAGACCTGCAGTTACATGATCTGCAAGGTGCGTATGTTTCTATCTCTAACTTTGATTCCCTTTCGCTTTCTTTCTCTCTCGTACTGGATCAAATGGATACATGTTGTTGTAGTGCTGCCGGTGCACTCTCTGTACTTCATAATGCTAAGCCGACTCGCATGTTTTGCAGTCAGGGAGCGTTTTGCCTGCAAGGAAATTCTGGACAAGCACGAGCGCTCGCTTTGGCTGGTAGCTGGGCACCTCGTGGCCGGCTCCCCTCACGGTGACCAGGCTGAGGCTGCCCTTCTCCTTGCCCTTGTACTCCACCACGTATCCACCCACCTCTCCGGCGCCCTGAAAAATTCAGTTAGTTCATACTACCATAACATTGAAATGATCACCACAAAATGCAAAAGAAAAAAACAGATATTATTCAGACTAAAAAATGTTTGCATTGCCCTTATGTTTGCTTTGATATTTCATTGAAGAGAACAGGGGAGGGAAGTGTTGAGTAGAGCACCTGAGTGCTGCTGAACCATGCCCTCCATTTTGCAGCAACAGGGAGCTGGAGCTGGTTGACGGAGTACCTGCTGGAAGTGACCGGCACTCTCCCATCGGTGTCTCCACTGCAAAAAAAATCACAGTGACATCGTGCAGAATGCTACTACTAGTACGTTTCGATTTCCACTTGCTGCATCAGTGGAGCTGAAAGAGATGCTGTGCTGGCGTACCTGTACACCCAGACCCTGACGTCGTTCTTGAGGAGCTCCGTGAGAATAGGCAGCACGGTCGTGGCGCTGTCAGTCCAGCGTCTCAAGACATCACTGAAAACAGATTGAACAGCTTTGTTTCAAAAAAAGAAAAACTTTGGCAAGATATAATACTAATATGAAACCATGTTCATCTGTTGCAGACGATAACTGCCGCTTCACATGGGCCCAATCAATTGTCGCAGCACGCAGCATGGGCTGGAACAAGTGGATCAATCATCACAGATTACTTCCAAGATGCGCAAGCAATTCCGGTAGATCCATCCATGCATGTTTTTTTTTCTGGGTCCGATATGTGGAGTGTACTGCTCCATGCATATATTTAAATTTGAGAACTGTATGTAATATAATCCCAAATCATGGAGATCTACCGGTATATATAATCCCAAATAATGCTGGTATATATTCGTCATGTGCGTTGGATCACACCATGAATCATGGGTGCATGAAAACTATGCAGGCAGTGCTATCAGATCCTGGACTCCGGCTACCTACCTCAAATGCGATAGAACCCACTTGACAGGTGCGTGTAATGGAATCATATATAGAGTCAAATCAGGAACCCTAAATTAAACTATTGCCATGCATTCCCTGAATTCTCATTTGTTACTTGGGAAAACAAAACTAAGGGCCTGTTTGGATGGAGGAGCTTAGTCCATGTTTTGGATGCCAAATTGAAGGCCTAAACATGAAGTAATCATGATCTGACAAAAAATAATAGAGGCTAATTGATAGTAGAACTCATTAGAAAAAAAAAGGAAAAAATATATTTAGTCCATGTTTAGCCTATTATCTATCGAAGGACAAACTTTAGTCCGGTTTCCAAACAGACCCTGAGATCCCTCGGAAGCAGGGATGTAGCCATGTAGGGTTGCGTCCCCATTGGTTTGGAAGCTGGAGCAGCACGCAATTTCTGCACGCTTGCCCAACTCACGGAAACAAGCTACTGAAACAAGCTGTGCAGTTGGTGAAAGTTCGAAAGCTTTGTTTGAGCGTGCAACCACCTACTGCCTCTTTTGCGTTGTTCCTGTGCTAAACCTACCGTTCGCGGAAGCGTATATATTACATATTTATACACACACACACACACGCAATAGCGCCCATTAATCCTTTATCATACTGTTACGGACGAGATCCGAGGGAATTATTCAGGGCAGATGCACGAGAGCACTTTCTATTCTCCGTGCATGTGCTGAACCTAATCCTATTATATATGTTATTATGAATAATTTTGCCGTAATCCAGCTCGAACGACCCTAGCGTGAACTGTAACGAACGGAATCAGTGTGGATTTCGTATGCCGTAAGCCAGGGCGAATTTGTCTGAATGATTGTGCTTGACTGCTGCCGGTGTTGTGCAGTGCAGCAGCTTGCTAATCATCTATCATCAGTAGACTGGCGACCGGTGAAGCAAGCATGGAAAAATATCTGCAGCCACGAAAGCCAATCATGAGTGCACATGAGTGCACCGGTGGCCGGCCGGACCACTTGGATGCTTGCGCTGTATTTCAACCAAATCATGTGCAAAACTATACAGAAATGCATATACATGCTCCGTCTGAAATATGGTGAAATTCGTGAGTTCCAAATTAAACAGGCCAATTTTTAAATTTTTTGGGAGCAGTGGTACGGACGGATGGGTGTACCTGCAGGCGGACCAGGGGTGGTCGAGGCGGGTGACGTTGGCGTGGAGCGCCTTCTGCACGTCCGGGTCGTTGAGGTAGGCGTTCACGTAATAATCCGAGCACGGATCAAAGTTGTCCATCTGCAGCAACATTTATATATTTATTTATGTCACATTATTCTTAGCTGATGATATTAGCTAGCGATGAAATCGGCGGCGAGCTGAGGTAAGACGCACCGAGGGGGTGATCGGCGGCGAGACGAGGTCGGCGGACTGACAGTTGGGCGCGTAGATGTTGTAGATGTCGATGTCCTCCAGGGCCTCGCCGGCCTCCGACGTCGCCTCGTCGCACTTGTCGGAGCCCGCGGCGGTGGCGCTGAAGTTGCAGTACCTGTCGATGGCGTCGGCCGTCGCGTCGGAGATGAGCGCGTGCGTCCAGAAGAAGTCGTACATGCCCTTGCTGTCCGTCCAGTCGTTGATCACCGCGTTCCCGATCTTCGCCCGGCACGACACGAAACCTCAATTAGTTGGCCGGGTCGTAACATCATTATTGGCTGCACGGCCCGGCCGGGTCACGTACGTTACACGTACATACCATGATGCCCTTGAGGTTGATGGGCGACGACGACGGCTTGCCGGTGGCGTGGCGGAGGATGGCGTGGGCGAGCTGCGGGACGTAGTGGCCGGCGTAGCTCTCGCCGGCGAGGTAGAAGCCGCGGCCCTTGTACTCGGGGAACTTTTCCATCCAGTTGAGCAGGAACTGGAGCGCGTCCTCGGCCGTCTTGTTGTCGCCGAACCGGCCGTAGTCCGCCGTCGTGTTGGAGTAGGAGAAGCCCACGCCGGCGGGGCTCTCCAGGAACAGCACGTTCGCTGCGTTGTTCCACGCGTACGGGTTGCGGTACAGCGTCTTGCCGTCGCTCTTCACCCGGAAAGGGCCCAGCTCCTCCATGGCGCCGTACCCCAGCGACGAGCACCCGGGGCCTGTCCGTCCGTGTCCGGCCATGGCGGGAATGGATCAACGTCCAACACGTGAGAAGAGAAGCAACCGGTACGTGACCGCAATCAAGTCAACCCAGCTACCTAATGACTACTGATTAGTGTCTAGTGAGCAAGCAAGCCATACCTCCGTTGAGCCAGAGGAGGAGTGGCTTGGCCGCCGACGCCGACCCGCCGCCGACGGCCTCGGCGAGGTAGTAGAAGAGCGCGCGCCCGGCCGCGGCGTCCACCGTCACGTACCCGGCGTACTGCTCGAAGTCCACGCCTGACGGCTGGCCGGGCAGCTTGTCCACGTGGTCGTCCTCCTTGCGCCCCACGGGCGGCGACGCCGCGTGCCGGGCCGCTCTGTCCGTCGCCGACGCGACCGCCAGCGACGCCGACTCGGCCGGCCGCGGCGACCCGCGCAGGCGCGCCAGGTAGTCGCCCTGCCGCAGCCGCGCCGCCTTGGCCGTGGCGCCGGGGAGCAGCGGCAGCGCGAGGCAGAGCACTACCAAGAGCGGCAGCGCGGTGGCGGTGGTGGTGGTCCTCATGGTGCGTGCTCTGTCCGGTGGTTACGGTGCTGGGCGAGCACGAGCACGAGCACGTCGGACCGGAGGGCGTCCAGTATATATAGGCATGGACATGGATGGGCTGCCACTGCGAGCTGGATTCTTTTTTCTTTCTCTTTCAGTCTCTGAAGGAGAAGGATGGATTCGCTGAATTCGATGTGCAGCAGTGGGGCGGATGACAGGCAGGAATTGGTGGCAGGAAGGATTCTCCATTTCAATCAAGAGGATCACCCACTAAGCCATGCATGGTTGTGCATGAATGCTCGGTCCCAATGGCCAATGCAAATGCTTCTGTTGCTGTCCATTGTCCATTGCTCTGTTCTTACTCGGGAAGGGGAAACTGCCGTGAAGATCCTATCAATATTCTATACGTGAGAAGTACTCCCTCCATTCCAAATTACTCGGGAAAGCTTTTGCTACGTACATAGATATACAATTGTGTCCAATGATATATTTGGGAGGGCTCCTCTTTTTTTTTCACCGAAAAAGGGATGCAAACAACTACTCCTACTAAACCGTTTGGTAGGGCTCTTCCGAAGAGCCGGAGTCGAAAAGAAGCCCTACAAACGAGGCCTAAATATGGAGTGAAAACTACGTATTAGGAATACCAAAAACGTCTTATAATTTGGAATAGAGGGAGTCTAGTATTTTAGGATAAATAAATTATAGTAAATCTCCTATCTTATTTTCTATAACTATAACTTTTACTCCCTCCGTCTCAAAATAGAAGTCGTTATGGGATGCGTGTTGGTCAAATTTTCTCAACTTTGACTAAGTTTGTAGAAAATGCATGCATTATTTATATCTTCAAATAAGTTTATTATGAAAGTATATTCAACGATCTATCTAATGATAATAATTATATATTATAAATATTAATATTTTATATATATATTTGGTCAAAGTTACAAAGTCTTTGACTTCTCGAGAAGTGAGAATGACATCTATTTTGGGACGGAGGGAGTAAGAGATATTCTAAAAACAGCCTCCTGTTTCTAAATAAAAGGAGATAACTCTTCTCCCCTGTCCCTAAAATATAGGAGACAAGTTTTAGATAACCTGCTACAATAGTGATCTCTTATATCTTAAATTGATTTCAAGGTACTCTTCTAAAACAACTTGACAAGAGATCGGGTGGAGTTGCTCTAACCCTCCTAATCAGGTTGTTTTAGTATTCTATTAGGTCAAACTTTTTTTAGCTTGGACCATTTTTCAATCTAATTATTTGAAAAGTTAAGTTATTTAGATTCGAAACACAAGGTTGATATTACTATATTCATCATGAAAATACTTTCTCAATATATGTTTTCACTATTCAAGATGGTATATTCTAACAAAACTTGCAATCAAGAGGATCACTCACTAGGCTAGGCACCGAATGGCCAATGCAAATGGTTCCGTTACTGTCCAGTGTCCATTACTACTCTGTTCTTACATGGGAAAGGGAGCCGCCAGCATCTCCATTCGGTATTCTATCCGGTCTTCTATACCTAAAAAGTACTAAATCCGTTCCAAATTATAGTTTATTTGACTTTTTTACCTCAAGTTTGACCACTCGTATTATTCAAAAATTTATATAAAATATCACTTCTTTTGTTGCGGCTTGCTTTATTAACAAAAATTCTTCAAGAATGACTTAAATTTGACTATGTTGGCATAAATTTTTTGAATAAGACGAGTGGTCAAACTTGAGATAAAAAAGTCAAACGAACTATAATTTGGAACGGATGGAGTAGTATTTTAGGATTTTAGGAGATGAAGTATGAGATTTCCCATCTCATCTTCTGTCCCTATAAGTTTTAAGAGATGTCTTAAAAACATCCTCCTTTTTCCTAATAAACGAGACAACCTCCTCTTCTCTATCCCTAAAGAAATATAGGAGACAGGTTTTAGGTAATCTGCTAAAACAATGAGCTCTTCTCGTAGTCAGGATGTAAGTCGTCTTAGTATTCTATTGGGTCAAACTTTTTTAGCTTGGACCATTCAATATAAATATATGAAAAGTTAAGTTATTTATATTCGCAACACACGGTTGCTATACTATATTGATCATATTTTCACAATATATGTTTTCACTATTCAAAATGGTACTATATTCTAACAAAAATTGCAAATCAAATTGTCGCATTGGAGACTATGCCAATGTCATAAACGACCTGCGTTTGGAACCAGAGGTAATAGTATTACCGGTCGCTTTGCTACAAAGCTGTCAAGGATTTGGATTTGGTCAGAGAAATAAAGGTGATGAACGGATAATTCTTCTGTCACATTCTACTGCTTTGATAACTTGATAAAGACATGGCCAATTCCAAGTTACTAGTTGGGTTAGGAATGAAAACCTTTTCTTGTTGTTTCGTCAGCAGAAGTAGACTTTCTCTTGGCACGCTAACACTATGATATGACCTTGATGAGTATTGGAAGTGTGAAGGAAACGGCATCAGCATATCTAAACTTAACCTTGAAGGCTTAACTAACTTTGGGAAAATGCTTCCTGGTTCCACACAGTGTCACATTGTCTAATCGGTCGGACACAAAAACAAAAGGAAATCAAAATACGAGCGAGGGCCGCAAAATTCTCACATGTTTGCATGTGAAATACGTGGGAGTGATGCGATCGACACAGAGAAACCGTGCACTTTGTCATGGCTACGGGTTAATTTCAACATTACATATGGACAGGTTTCTGTCAAAATTATTGCTATGTGCGTACTTGAGATGAGTAGATGACAATGAATCAATGATGTATTGATGTCCCGTTCAATAGTTAAAGCAGTGAGTTGAATCATAATCATCTAGAAGTTGATCCCTTCAAGATAGATAAAAGATGAGACGCGGTGTGTACACCACCCACAAGTCCTGAGGGCTGAGAAATACACCTCAGCCTCGGGCATCGAGGATTTTTCCCTCTCTATATTCTCTTTTTTATTTTGTGCCTTTGTAATACAGAGGCGGGAACAAATGCTCGGTTAGGTTTCCCCCTCTAATTGTCGACTTGGCACGATGCTTTTATTTTTTTTAAATATATATTTTAAGATTTAACGGCGTTGATGTTTCTTCCGGTGATAGACGAATATGCTCGTCAATAATGATATATTTGTGGTGATTTCGTCAACTTTAAGATCTGCCACTTAGATCTTTTGGGTATCTTTATAGTAATATTTATTTACGTGTGTGCGTTCGTAATAGCAAGTGTATATGTGTGTGTTTATGGCAATCCGATCCGTGTGCAATTTGAAAATAAAAGTAACACGAGGACCGGGGAGGAAGTGGAACGTACCTTTTGGCCTCTCTATTCTGGCGGTGCTCCAGCTTTGTTATCCATAATCTGGTTAGGCAAGTACAAGGTACTAGTAATTACCACGTGATTGAGAGCTAAGCTTGGTCAGCTTTTTATTATATTATTAGAGCCTTCCACTATAGAAAATGGCCACCACTTTTACAATATCCGATTAATTAAATTTCTTTGAAAGCATGTTATTGGTTACATCCCTTTCGATGGATACCCCGCGTATATGCGCGTTTCAGATTTACTCTTTTCAGTAAAAAAAAAAGCGGTGTCATGGAGTATGCGTTTACCACCTTTTCGGTTTGATGTATATATACTATATATCAATATTACCTTTAGAGGCAAAATCATGGCCGGTCCTTCAACTTGGCAAGAGATATCATAGATCCCTCTATTCTTAAAATGCTATTTCTGGGTCATGAACTTGATTTTAGGTATCATCCAGGTTGAAACAGGTCCTAACATGCTCTGTACGCTGATGTGGCACGCTGACTGTGCATTAACGTGGCCTCTACTTATAAGGCCGGTCCTTTAACTTGGCAAGGGGTGTCACCTAGGCCCCTACTCTCAAATGTTATTACTGAGTTCATAAACTTGGCTTTGCTTATCATTTAGGTCCAAGCGGATCCTGACCCGAAACGTCACCTTGTGCCAGCTGCTCGCAAACTTTACTTTGAAAAAAAGTGTGACAGCTTAGAAGGAGAACTAAATGTTTTTTCAATAATAAGAAAAAATATAGGCACCTATATTTGAATCGGAGAGGGAGCTCGAATTAAGTGGTTAGGTGTATGATCACACTTAGGTCTTGTTCGGTTATCTGGTATTGATTCCCAGCTGAACTCTTTCCTTAACTAATTTATACTATAACCCTATTCGCTTCTCTTATAATCCGTACTTTTCAGTTTGTTTTTTCAGCCGGAACAATATTTTTCTCTCACAATAAATCAGTCGGAACAGTGTTTCGGCTTGTTTTTTCAGCGAAGCGAACGGAGCTTATAGAGGAACACTTCCGGACGCCGCATGGTCCATTCGAGAACAACCGAACGAGCCTTAACCAGTTCAATTAGCTAGGCTAACGCACTACAAAGTCCCACTTTGTGAGCAGTAGTTCTTTTTATGTTTCCCTAGTCCAGAAAGGACAACGAACGGAACAAGTATCGCTTCGTTGGAAATTATCGTCCTGTTCGTTTGGGCATGACTGAAAGTACTGTTGGCTGGTTTGACGTGAGAAAAAAATATTATTCGTTGGCTGATAAGTCATGACTTATAAGCTAAATACGACCAAACGAACATGTTGTATATGGTGTGTGCCAGTCTGCCAGATAAGATGCCTCGTCAGTTGCGTTGACTTCCATGCATGTTTGTTCGAAGTCCGTACGTACGAGAGCTCCGTGCGATTTCATGCGTGCAAACAATGCTCCATGCAAAGGTTTCATCGAAGACGAAGCTAGGAAATCATCGTCCCGATGTCATGTGCAGCTAGCTCACCTGGAAGCTCTCCTCTGTACCCACGCCAACAAATTCGGAATCCATGGGTGCACACGTCGTGTCGTCGTAGCACACGCGCTACATGCCAAGTGATCGAGCAAAAGTGACACTTTTTACAGTGCTTGGTGAAGTCGCCGCACGATGAGGTTCAGGTCTTCAGGATCCATGAGGTGCGGTGAGGCCGTCGGCGGCGTGAGTCACGCACACGCAGAACGCATGCAGACACATGGTGCGGCCGATTTGCAGTGGCGACAGGTACATTGCACTTTTGCAGTGTTGCCGGACGTCCAGAATCGGTCTCCGTCGCCGGCGACGTCGACGTCGAACGGTGTGGTGGCGAGTGGAGCCGGTATACGTGCAGGTGCCGTCGCATCACCGCGCACGAACCGAGCAGAAGGTCGTGCGATCTATCATTCAGAGGCTGCATGCAGAATGTTGCTGCTGCCCACTGGAGTCTGGAGGCGACTAGCCGACTAGCTAGACCGTGTGGCGAGGCAACAAATTATTATGGCCCCAGTCGTCGTTCAAAATCAAAATAATCTGACCAGAGAGTTTTTTTTTTTCAAGCAGCATCTAAACAGGTGGCATTCCATGTGGATGAGCATACTTTTTTTTTTCTGTTGATGAGCTCTATCGGTATCCAGTGCTATATTATATTCGCTTGGTCGAAAAAACATCGGCATACTTTTTTTCTGTTGATGAGCTCTATCGGTATCCAGTGCTATATTATGCGCGTGTTTAGTTGGGTGAATTTGGGAATTTGGGCTACTGTAGCACTTTCGTTTTTTATTTGGCAATTAGTGTTCAATTATGGACTAATTAGGCTCAAAACGTTCGTCTCGTAATTTCCAACCAAACTGTGCAATTAGTTTTTTTTCGTCTACATTTAATGCTCCATGCACGTATCGCAAGATTCGATGTGATGGGTACTGTAGCACTTTTTAAGAATTTGAGGTAGAAACTAAACACGCGCTATATTCGCTTGGTCGAAAAAACATCAGTCACGCTAGTAGCGTCCGGACGTCCGCTGCTGGGTCCATGTCCGAACGCAGCTCCCCGTGCTCCGTGCCTACTGCTGCTAGAACGACTCGTCCTACTCACGTTTTTCAAACATCACAGCATCAAGAAAGAGGAGGAGACACCGAAGTAAGACAGCAAAAGGCAAGAAGCGAGATGCAACACCCAATGTATTTTTAAAACATCCAAATTAAACATTTGCAACATACGTTTGAAATAGTTAAAACAATTGCAACATACGTATGAAACACTTGTAAAAACACCTGAAAATGCTCGAAAAAACCATTGCAAAATATATGGAACATCCAGACAAAACACATACAACATATTTGTGAAACGCATGCAACATCCAGATAAACACACTTGCAAACATACCTCTGCAAAAACAGATGAAACATTTAGAATAGACGCTTGCAACATACGTGTACAACCATTACAACATATGCAACATCTCGATCTAGTTTTGCAACATCCATATGAAACACTTGCAATATACCTCTGAAACATCCAAAACACTTAAAACATACACTTGCAATATGTGCTTTCATGTGCAACATCTCTTTGCTGCTTGGACGAATGGAGACTCGTCAGCGCGGAGCTCGACGCCGGCTCAGAGCTCGATGTCGCGGAGTCACGCGGGGGATGCTAGTGGGCGGGCAGCTAGGTGCAACCCCAATGAGCGGTTGCGCCGCTCCCGGCGACAGGACGAGCGAGGTCCCCACGGCGAGGCGCCCCCACGGTGTGCTGGAGAAGGGGAGGTGGCGGGCGTGTGACCTCGGAAGCCTACTGTTGATGCTGCTTCTCATCCGTCGGTGGCGGGGAAGGAGGAGGGATGGCGAGAGCGGGAGGCGGCGGCGACAGCGTGGAGCCGAGGCGAAGGAGGAACAAGAGCAGAAGCAGGGAGAAGATCGAGACCGGGGAGAGCACGAGGAGCAACACCGGAATGAGGAATTGACATCCTGCTTCTTTAGATGGAGAAGGCATGAGGAGAGCATCGGGGAGCAAGCATATTGGGCAGAAGAGGCGCGGATGGCACATACGGGAGTGGGGAATCCGCATCCATCCGTCCGGACGTCCTGAGGAGAGTGTTATCGAAAAACGATATATCTTTTTTTTTGTTTCATCACTGGGCGGTCGGAGGAGACTGAATAATGGTTAGAGCGCTAGCAAATTCTGTTGTCTCGTTGGATTGTATCGTCTTCTTCGCTAAGTTAGCTGATAGCTCGATTAATAAGATAGTGGCATCAGCCTAACTTTGTTGCACACCAAACTGCTGCATGCGGAGACTGGAATTTGACTGCCTGAAACAATGATGCGCAGTCGTCATTATCATCTCTCGCCCGCCGTCATTCCATCGCGTCTGGGCCGTTCGGCTCTTGGGTCACTTTCGATCGGGTGTACTAGTAGTCTGCAGTGTCATGGCATCCGCATCCTCTTGGCCGGAATTGGAAGAATCCACGCTAGTAGACAGCAGTCACCACTCCAGCCACCACGCTCGGCACTATATCTGTTTTCGTATTTTTCTCTAAAAAAAGTCGGAGTTAGAGCCAGGTATCGATAACGTGGCATGCGAATGCAGATTTGTCTCGGTTACTGGTACCAATAAATATGTATTGAATACGGGACAAGATAGGTCCGGATAATGTCGCCAGGAATATTTTTAAAAATATTGAGTAAGGCAACAATAATATGTATCACATGTTTTTAATTCATCAAGACACTTTAGTCAAATACCAAAAAAAAATCTCATATTAAGAACACATGCATAAATTTTAGTCAAATGGCTCGAAATATTATCAAATTTTAAACTTTTGCAAAAGAAAATATGCATTGATTGGCTATTTTATCTTCTCAATTAACTTTGAGTTTATTATCAATTTAGCAAAGTCGAATGTGTACTTAGTTCATACTTCATATATCTATATACTTTAGATTTACCATTTTTTAGCTGAAAATCATCTTACTCCAATCCTACTGGATATCCAACGGAAGTATCCGGATCTAATATCCACTTAGCCAACCGAATTATTTGACCGGATATCCGATATCTCATATCCATATTCGATATCTAAGAAAGTGACTAGATATATGAGAAGGTAAAAACTAAACCTGCTAGAGGCATCTCGAGTTAAGTTTAACTTGAGGCCCCCAATTTGGCAAAAAAATAACAACTATAAGAACCAACAAATACCCTGAAACGGAATAATGAGAGAGGATGATGGAAGTAAGAAATGGTACCATAATCCACATCGGTAGCGCTTCGATGATCCTCCAGCTTTGGCAACCTCCGTTTCAAATTAGGGTTAGAGGGTTGAGATTAAGGTTTCGGGTTTGGGGTTGGGTAAGGCAATATGTGCCTATCAAGTTTAAAGGGGATGGGGCTACGCCACTAGTGGTGGTGCGGACTGACACTAGTGGTGGTGTGTGGCCGAACGGATGGCGGCGGTGCCACCACCACCGGAATAGTGGTGGAGGTCGGTTGAGGAGGGTTGGTTGGTGGGGGCATCGGATTTGTAGCAATTAGTGGTGCGATGATGGTTGTTGCTCTGGCGGTGATGGTGCCACCAGATTGGGAGGCACGATGACGAAGACGAGGAAGCCTGAGATAAGGAAGGGGAGGATGGTTCTTGACGGCTTGTTCATACTAGTTAGCAAGGGCAACGGGATCCAATGACGATGGCACCTACAGATCAGAAGGGATGATGGTGGAGACAAGACACTTGGGTGTTTTTGTACCGGTTAATTAGTGGCAGCTATGGTCGTGAGGAAGCAAGCCGACAATGGTGACGCGCCTGAATCAGGACAGACAACGATGGAGGCAAGGAAGCATAGGAGGAGGGAGAGGACGAGGAGGAGAAGGAGGGAGGACGAGAAAGACAGAGACCTTGGGACTGGATCGGACTAGAAGTAGGACTTGGTTCGGGCCCTCTCGTGCTTTGTGCCGCTTTGGGTCGTAATCTCTAGGTACTCTAGACACGTTGGACTGTGCCAATACAACACGAGAACTCTTTGCTTCGGCTCAAAAAATAATCCATGGCACGTCAGCACACCTTCAAGTTGAAATGGTCCGACCATCGAAATATTTTTGTTTGTTTTCTTAAACGAGATAGGACCTAGGTGGTTTTTCATTAAGAAAAGAAATATGCAACCAAATTCAGCCCAAGACAAGACAACCTAGGTGGTTGGGTGCATTGACACACCTCTTACCCAACAAGTTAGCTAGGCTCACTTCTTTTTGTTTGTTTTCTTCAAACTTCAATAATTTTTATAGTCTATTCTTAGGTGAGTGGTGGTGTAGTAAATACTTAAAAATATATTTTAGTGTTGTAGATATACTTACATACCATTCTCGTGCCGTGCCAGTCCAGTACTCCCTACATTCCTAAATAACTATCGTCATTGGTATGCGTGCCACAAGTTTAACTAAATTTGTAAAAAATACGTGCAACATTTGTATCTCTAAATAAATTTATTAAAAAACTAGATTCAATGATCTTTTCAGTGATAATAGTTATTTACCATAAATATTAATATTTTTAAATATATATTTAATCAAAGTTGTTTATAAGTAAGCGAAATCGACATATATTTAGGGATTACGAGTTATGTTGTGTCATCCAACGTAGATCCTAGTATTACACGGTCCTCGTGCTGTCGACCGTGTCATGGCCTTCCCTCAATTAACATGGCCTACGTTTTTCAGCTGTTGATCGGATGGTGTTCCGACCGTTTACGCATAGAGCGTAGAAGCCTGCGTCCTACGGCCGTCGTGTAAAGCTGGCGGTCTTGTCGGCTCGGCCGTCCGTTCCGTCCGTCCATTTTGACACTGGAAGCTTCCTGCGCTCTAAACTTTCCGGTGGTTACCGGACCGGCACCGGCGGCATCTCTTTTCGAGGCACGAGGAGGTAGGCTGTGTTTAGTTGAGTGAAATTTGAGAATTTGGCTATGGTAGTATTTTTGTTTTTATTTGGTAATTAATATTTAATCATGGATTAATTAGATTCAAAACGTTCGTCTCACGATTTTCAACCAAGCTGTGCAATTAGTTTTTTTTTTTGTCTACATTTAATGTTTCATGCACGTATCGTAAGATTCGATGTGATGACTACTGTAGTATTTTTTGGGAAATTTTTTTGAACTAGGCGTATGATTTGCAATGCAAGAGGACAGGACAGGACAACGTCCAAGTTGCGGTTTGGCCGGCGTACGTCGATGAGATTTTCTAGAAAAATCTGTCAGAGGCAGTTTAGCTGGACTGCTGATGGCTGATGCCCAATGCCGGCGCCATCTCAAACTGTGCCAAACCCATAGGATTTTAATACCTTCCATTACTCAGGTGAGTTTTCTATGCTCCCGGGAGTAACTACTCTCTCCTCCTAGCGGTACATCAGAACCCCAACAGGAAAAACGGCTTCATGCATGGCACATTTGAATGCCACCAACGAGAAAATATCGGTACAGCAAATTGGAGTACGTGTACTCCTTTTAAAATATAGTATTTATACATAGTACTTTTTAAAATGGAGTATATGTACATAGTTTTTAGGATAGAGTATTTATACATACTTTTTGGAATGGAGTATCTGTACATACTTTTTTAAAAGAATGGAGTATGTGTACATACTTTTTGGATTAGAGTATTTATACATACTTGCAAACATACGCAAAGATTTAGATAGTACAAGTGCATACTAAACCACACGATCGGAGTATGTGCATACATTCACGTATGGAGATATACAAAACAACGAGAGTATGTATTCATACTTATTTTGAGAAAAAAATATATGTGCATACTTTTGTGAGAAGGGAGTATGCGTATATACTTTTCTCAACAAAATTACACCAATGTAATACTCACATGCAAAAATCAAATCGTCAGTACTAAAAATTCAGAGATAATTGGATCAGCCTTCACTGCCTATGCCTGCACCGTATCCCGCATGGAGCCGCCGGTGGAGCAACAACTCATGCGGGCAGGATTGCACGAACCAAAATCCATGACGACGGCGGGCAGCGGATGCCGATTGGAGGAGCTTCACGTGGACGGAAACTCTGATGATCGGTAGTCTCACGTTGAAGTCCGATCTGAAACCTATGGTGGCAAAAAAATCAATGCTTAAAAATCCAAATGGAATCTGAATCCATCAGATGCGAGGACTCAAGAATAAAAAAAATGAGGCATCTGTTCAAGGAGGCATAGCGAGAAAAGAAAAGGATAACCGATGCTTGGATCTGGATGGAGTGAGGCACCGTGGGAGACGGGCGCCGCCGCCAGCCAGATGTAGGCTCCTCAACCGTCGCCGATCCCGGTTGTGGAGCGAGCGCCGCCGGATCCACAAGGCCAGGGGAGTGCCGCCGGATCAACTGACCTGGATCTGGAAGCTGTCGTGGGGCGCCGTGCGGGTCGGGCCGCCACCGCCGCCAGGGACGCCTACCGCACGGGCTGGCGGTGCCATGCGCGCGGGGAGGGCCGTCGACGCAACCGGCAGGGTCGGGTCCGCCGCCGTCGTGGTTCGATGGGGTGAGAGCGCCGGGATGGCGCACAGACTTCGCCACGGAACTACTCGGCGGGGACGGAGCTCGGACACCGGTGGGCTCGCGCAGCCCGGCGTGCCCGCTGGACGATGGTGGCGCTCACATCTCCAACGGGGCCATGGAAGAGAGGAGGAAGGAAAGAGGACGGCGGTGACTGCGAGATGCGTCAGGTGGGGCTCCGGCATGAGATGCTTGTGGATCTTTCTATATAGATCAGATTAACGGGTCTGTTTTTTAAACCCGCTAACGTTCCACGGGTGTATATGTGTGTAATTAAGAGCAGAGTACGTGTGTCAGCGTCGGGCAGTAGCTATCGTCAGCCTGTTCGTTTGGCTGTGGCTTGTCGTAAACGATCGTAAATTTCCAGCCGGAACAGTATTTTTCTCTCACACAAACCAGCCAGCAGTACTTCTTCACGAATCAGCAACGATACGAACCGGCCAAACGAACATGCTCGGAGCCCTGGGCGAGAATCACATTTGATTTGATTTGATGGATGATCGATCAGACCAGGGCCATAAATTGGATGGATGGGGTTGGGAGGCCCGTGCACTCCACTGACTGTCAGTCCGTCACGATCACCACCACCACACCATCGGCTTGTGGCGCTGGCGCTTTTCTTTGCTGTCCGTCCATCCGTCGGGATGTCAATTGATTCCGGGCGTCCATCGGGGCCTCCTGACCTCCGATATCATCCAGTTGCATTGCGTTTGCGTCGCCGGGCGGATAGGCAACCCAACCCATCCAAGTCGGTCGTGTGTGTTTCGTGTGTATCCCGTGAAATGAAATCCACCTCCACCACCAGGGTTTCAGCGCTGGATCGATGGCTCTCGCGGTCGTCGCGGATCCGGCGGGCCTCCATCTGCATCTCCATCTCCATCCATCCATTGGCTAGCCGCGTTCGTGGCGCCACGCTCATGCCGTGCCCAAGCCAAAAAACTAGCTAGCTACCCGGCCCGCGCGGCTAATTCTTCCGTGGCGACGGCTGGCCGTCTGCCGATCGGACGCCGGCCGTGCAACGCTGTCTAGTAAAGCAAGTTTGCTTATACATTCACCTATATATATATATATATATATATATATATATATATATATATATATATATATATATATATATATATATATGGAAATTATTTCCTACTCCCAGGGAGTAGTTACTCCCATGTCTATATCTCTAGATTTAGGACGTATATGGCCCGATGAAATATATTTAGATAGAGTATATAATCATACTAGACCATCTAGAGTACTATGTATGTAAAGTATGCAAGTATACTTATGGTATATGGTTATACTTGTTTTATATACTACTATCATAGTATTAAATAACATATTAAAAATATGGGCTCTTTTGAAAAAATTTCACATAGTAAAAATCTGGAGTATCTTAATATGAGTATGTCAACACACTCAAACTGATAAATGAGTATGTACACATACGCAACGTGATTTATTGATCATGGGAGTAACTACTCAGGAGTATATAAAATGCACCATATATATATATATATATATATATATATATATATATATATGTATGTATGTATGTATGTATGTATGTATATATATTTATATTCACGTTTGTTCCACTCATGTGTCGTGCTATCAAATTTATGATTTTTTCAATGCTTTTACCGAAAGTAGGTGTTTTGCTGTCAGCGATTTACAAGCTACTTATATATGTCTTGCTTTTATACTCGCATTGGCAGGCATCAAACCTCAATATATGGAGACGAGGAAAATTCAATCTGTGCTACGTACCGGGCCTCTGAAAATTTAAGGAGTCTTTTACTTGTATGCCATTAAAAAAGATGGTCTAATCGTCTATGTCCCTAAAAAGTTCGATCTATCGTCAGTGTCCAAGCTCGAAAAACTTTTCTCTCTCACGCCATTCTGTCCGCCTTCTGTTTGATTTGCGCCGTTTGGCTGTCCTGACGAGTGGGGTCCGCTGTGGCAAATGACCTCAGTTGCCCCTTGCCGTTGGAATTAGAGGTGGAGGCCGTGTTGACCGGTATTGACCGCTCTCACTCTCCTCATCTGGCTCGACTCCTCCGCTCCCTCCTCTATCCCATCACCGAAACCCAAACCCTAGCAGCGATTGTGGGCGGTGGCGTCGGGCGACTGAGCGTCAGCGGGCTGCGGCGGCTGAGGGGAGACAAGAATCCCATCCCTGGTTGCGGCGGGGCATGGGATAGTGGAGCAAGGGAGGTACCGTGGGCAGCCCGGATTGGCGGCGCATGGCGGCGAACATGGCGGCGGCCGAGCGCCCTTCATGGTTTCGAGACGGGTGAGTTCCTCTTCTCCTTCGCTTGCTTGTTCGTGGTGATTATGGAGAGCTAGGATTGTTGTTGCTTGCTCTTGCTAGTTTGTTTCCCCCTTTGTGATTGTTGTTGTTCATCTGTAGGATGGACCCAATTAGTAGCTACAATCTAGAGTTTCGGATTATTTCTGAAAATATGCGTGGGGGGAAGTGGTATGGCGTGAGTGAAGTTGTGGATGTTGATCGTGCAAACTACAGAAATGTGGTTAAAGGTATTGTGGATAAGTATCCTGGGCGCTATGGGGATACTTACAGTGTGTTTTACTGGTGCCATGACACAAAGATGAACATCCCCCTCACCAATGACCATGACTTAGTTGAAATGTTTGCCAAAAATAAAGCTTCCAAGTGTTGTTGGATGAGTTTAGCCTACTATAAACCCAACACTGTGCCTCCTGTCATCCCTTCTTGGGATCCAATTACTGAGCAATCTATTGAACCACCCATCACTCCTTCAATGGCCACTCCTTCCATTGCCACTCCTTCCATTGCCTGTCCTTCCAATGCACCTCCTAGCATTGCAGAATCAACCCAGACAAAGAGCACAGCATGTGCAGATGATGACATTCTGGCAAACCCAAACCCAGAGAATGAGCATATGGGTGTTGATGATGAAGGTTTGTACCTTGACCTTCCACCACCTCCAAAGCCACAACAACCAACACCTCCAGAAGATCAGATCCAAACTGCCACCACTGAAAGGTGTCCAAGTCCAAAGCCAGCTGAATCTGAAACTGAGAGTGATAGTCCAAAGCCAGCTAAATCTAAAACTGAGAGTGATGCTAGTTCAGGGTCTGATGATGAGTTTGATCCTGAAATGGACCCTGATGAGGCAGATGAAATGGTTAAGGACCATGAGCCTGACTACATGGCACCTCTTGAGTATGACAAAAGGAACCCCCCCATGTGTGTTGGAAGCATGTATCCAGACATGTTTGAATTTAAGATGGCTTTAGCTACTCATGCTGCAATAAAAGAGAATCGATATTTCATTCAGAAGAGTGATACAGGAAGGTACCGAGTGTACTGCCTCTGGAGGAATGAAGGTTGCCCTTGGAGAATCCATGCATCAACCATGAGTGATGGCAAAACAATTCAGGTGATTTCCTCTTCTAAGTTCTAATTGGTGCTTCCATTGTTATATATTCAAACTTGGTGTTTTCATTGATATTTGCATGTTGTTTTCATTGGCAGGTTAAGAAGAATCCATCTATCCATGAATGTCAGAGCCAGAAGAGGACTGGTGTTCCTGTTGGCTGCACCAAGTATTGGGTTTGTGAGAGAGTTATTGACTGGCTGAAAGAAGATGGGACTTTGGGTACTACTGAGTTGATTAAGAAACTCAAGGATCATTTCAAAGTGGAGATGCCCTACATGAGAGTGTACTATGGTAAGAACCTTGCTATGGACAAGCTTTATGGGCCATGGGACAAGAGTTTTGACAACCTGTACAGATTCAAGGCACAGATAGAGAGTGAGAGTCCTGGGTCAATGGTTGTGATTGATAACCACATAATAAACAACAAGCTCAGGTTCAACAGGCTTTTTTTTTCAATGAAGGCTTGTGTTGATGGATTCCTTAGTGGTTGTAGGCCCTATTTAGCAATAGATAGCACTTTCTTGTATGGTAGGTTCAGGGGCCAGTTGTGCATAGCATGTGCAGTTGATGGGCACAACTGGATGTATCCGGTTGCTATAGGTGTCATAGATTCAGAAACCAATGATAACTGGGTGTGGTTTATGGAGAGGCTGAAAGAAGCAATAGGCACCCCAGATGGTCTCTGCATAAGCACAGACTGTGGACAGGCAGTGATGCATGGGGTCAGTGAGGTTTTTCTAGAAGCAGAACATAGAGAGTGCATGTACCACCTTGTACAGAATTTTAAGAAGAGATACAATGGCAAAATTTTTGATGATCATCTTTGGGCAGCTTCTTATTCTTGGTCTGAGTACTGGTTTGACATCCATTATAATGCAATGGCTAAAGCCAAACCAGAGGCTATGAAGTATCTGTTACAGACTCACAAGAAGTTGTGGACTAGGAGCCAGTACCTATTTGGCAGCAAGGTTGACTATGTAACAAACAACTTGGCAGAGTCCTTCAACAAGTGGATAAAGAAAGACAAAGGCAAGCACCTTGATGACTTGCTGGACACTTTTAGGCAGAAGTTGTTGATTAAATGGAATATGAGGAAAAAAGTTGCAAACAAGTTTGAAGGGAAGATCCTACCTCACATTGTTAAGAAGTTGAGGGAGGATAGCTACAACTTAGACATTGATGTCATTACTGAAAGTGATGGAGTTGCAGAAGTATGTGCCAAGGGGAGCAGTGACAATGCATTCAGGTTTGTGGTGAACTTAAGACAGAGGACATGTGTATGCAGAGTGTGGCAAGGGACTGGATTACCTTGTAGGCATGCTATTGCCTACATCACCTCAATTCCAGGAGCAAAGCTAGAGGACTATGTAGATGACTGCTACTCAGTTGAGAAGTTCAGAGCTGCATATGGAGGTGTGATCCCATCCATTCCAGACAAGTCCATGTGGCCCAAAGCCACACATGGATTTTTTATGCACCCTCCTCTATTGAAGTCCACAGCTGGAAGAAGCAAGAACAGGCACAAAGGAGCACTAGAAGGAGGTAGCAGGAAGAAGATAAAGAGGCATGAGTGCCCTATATGTCATCAATTAGGGCACCACTGGTACACCTGCAAAAATGGTGATCCAGCAGACATAGCTGCAGTGGAACAACAAAGGTAAACATCATGACTTGTTTCATCAAGCTCTTTCATCACATTGTGATATTGGCTAATTTTTGCTTCATGTTGCCTGCAGGGGTCTCCCAAAGAAGAGGCAGAAGAAAGCAGCTTTAGCCAACACAGAGACAAGCATTGTTGTTGCTAGACAACCTGTTGGGATGGTTTACCCACCAAATGAGGCTGTGGAGTTTGCAGTACCCCAGAAAAGGAAGAGGAAGACTTCATCTGCATCAAGTGTCAAGAAAAGCAAGGCCTCATCTACAAGTGCATCAGCTTCAACTGGCAGGTATGGTTGTATGCATCTTTTCCATTTGAGTGCTCTTTTCATTTCATCTTTTTCATTTCATTAGTACTACTTTGTGACTGTTTGTTTACTTCATGAAGGTCTGGAACTGGATCCAATGAACCTGTTCCTCTCCAAAGTGTGTTCCTAGCCCCTAACCCTGCCAGCACTGAAGCAACAGGCAGTGCCACAGTGATGGCACCACTGAAGGAGCAGGAGTCTGTCCAAGTTGCCAGTCCTCCAAGGAAGAAAATTGCTGTCAAGAAGAAGCTTACACCAAGGAAGGATGTATGCCGGGTTGCAGCTGACCCTTCCAGCCCAGCTGCAAATACCAGAGGCAAGAAGAACCTACAGCTTGGTTAAAGAACAGGTGACTCCTCAATGGCCTTTTGCTTGGTAAACCTGAGAACATGTTGGTGATGAAAACTTATCTTTTTGTGGGATGAAAACTTGTTGGAAAACTTGGTTAAAGCACAGGTTTTTGCTTTGTTGAAAACCTAAGACAATGTTTGTGATGTGATGATTTCCTGTGATGTAATGTTGGTGAAATGAACGAAACTGAACTGAACAATGTTGGTGATGATTTCCTGTGATTTTCTATGATGTTATGTAATGTTTGGACAAGTTAATGCTAGTTTCATCCAGTTTGGACTAATTTGATGTTGTTGATGTCATTTTGGTTCATGGTTAAGCATTGTTGTGGTCTAAAATGCCATTGCAACCTTCATTCATTGATTGTTCATCCATACATGCATAAACATACAATGGCAAACACACACACCTACTTCTTCATTATTGCATACATGGCAAGAAATATTGCAAGATAGACCAGCTTCTCAATCCATTTAAGCTGTTGCATAACCCCATCTGCCCTGTCTTGAACTCCACCTCTGCCAGCAGCCTGGAAAGCTTCATTCATGTTGGCCACTTGAGCTGAAGCTGCTGTAGGTGCTGCTGCCACTGCCTGCATAGCCACTGGATCCATTGCCTGTATAGGCAAAGGAGTAGCATAGCCAGCCTGTGATGGAGTGACATCCATCTCATCCTCCCACCTCCAGAATTGGCACCCACCAGCCTAAGCACCAGATTATTAGAAGAGCGCTCTTATTAGAACCACAAGCACAGATTAGAAGAACAAGAGCATAACATGAACAAAGAAGAGAGACAAACCGAGAAGTAGGGACACTTGTGAAAGACACGACTGGTGTTCTTCTCTGTCCTCGCGGTGAAGCGATTGGCCAGCACTCTACAGTTGGGGCAAAAAACGCGCCTAGTGAGCCGCCTCTCATAAGAGCTTGAACCTTCAGACATGGCCATGGAGAAGAGAGGGATTGAGTGGACAGAGAGGTGAGTGGGAATGGAAGGGAGGGGGTGGCTATATATAGAGCAGGGCAAGTTGGCGCCAAGGCCAACCTTGTTGGCGCCAAAAGCCATCAGGTTGCCGCCCAGCAGACAGTGGCACATGAGAAACAAAAGTTCCAGGGGCATTGAAGTCATTTGCCACACACATTTCACACCGTCAGTGCGTCAAGTAGACGGAATGGCGTGGGAGAGAAAAGTTTTTCGAGCTTAGACACTGACGATAGATCGAACTTTTTAGGGACATAGACGATTAGACCATCTTTTTTAATGGCATACAAGTAAAAGACTCAAATTTAAGACCCCTGATTTATCTTAAGTAAAATGGTTAGTAGTACTACAAATTACTAGCAATTACTAGTCTAATGAATCAATAAAAACCTCCTCTCCATGACCAACCCACATCCCCACAACTCCACAAATCTACAACTCCTGTAGCCCTCTACCTCTCACGTCTCCGGCCTCTTTATCTTCCAATGCATCCACACACAAGCTCTCTCTTTGAAATTAAATTCCATCGATCAAGGTTTCTTTCAAACCAATTTAGATTCGTGATTTTTGGATTCTAATACATGTTATTTTTTATTGAATGCATCTTGGACATTGATAGTAATGACTTGTGAATGGAATTTAAGTTACTCCAAGGTTTCTGTAGAAATTATATATAAGAACTTATGACATTTTGATTTTTCTCAAGGGGTTAATTCATATCATGAGTCATCTACTGCATACAGAATTTCGTAGACTATTCCAATGATTGTGGCATCAGAAGAGATATTTTCTTCAACCTTGATTTTTTTTAAATCCTACATGCCTTGTACAATGACACATGAAAATTCATTGCCCTAGCTACAATAGTAAAAGGACCGAGGATATCGCGCAAATAGGTGAAAATCTAAAATTTGGAAAGTGATGCTTGGGATGAGCAAGTGCATTTGTTGGCTTTCGAGCTGTAGCGGCTGCGGGCGGGAGAGTTGGTTCTCCAATTGATCCTTGATGTTGGCCCTTCTGCATCATCCAGCAAGGCTCAGAAGTTTGAGCTATTAAGGTGCGGTTGACAAATTACAACTTAAAATGTAGAAGGCGTTAGAATAAGGATTTTCAATTTCTCGCAAATCCCAAATCAGAGATAAAAAACCTCTAAAGCTAATACACATTGTATAACAGTTATTAAACAAGTATAGGAGTCAAACACCTTCAAAACATAGGGATAAAAACCGAAATACAAATTTTAGTCTGGGGGAGGTGTCGAACCGCACTAAGTCTGGTATTTTGCAAATGTCCAGATCATATATAAGCGTACTATTACATTTGGTCATTTACACATAATACGTGTTGTCATTTGTCCTGAAATATATCCACAATAAGTCTGCAAACTGAAAACTTTTATTGATTATTAGGTCATTGATGCCGAGGGTGTTTGTGTCTTTTCAGCCTTTATTTAACATCGTTAGTCTCCATCATGGAATAGGGGCAATGTGAAGCTTTGAATTAAAAAAACAAGGATAAATCTGCTAAAGTTTAAAAGAAACAGTATCAAACATGCAGTTAGAGTTGAGAGAACAATTCCACAATTGTTCCTAAATTTTAAAAGGTGGCATGATACCAGTACATTCAGGCACTCAGCCATTCAGGCTAGCCTAATGCCTATATATATAGGCGTTGCAGACTCTTATATCTAAGCAGGCCTCCAAGACACATAACAAGTGCAGCCCATGACGAAGTATCCAGGGCTAGATCTACTTCTTGGGGAACGTGGATTTTTGTTTGTAATCTTTTATTTATTCGTTTATTCTATTAATGGTTGTTTGGTTTGAGAAAACACTTCATCTAAAATAGAATGATAACGATCCATCATGGACCATCCTATGAATTTTGGAGGGAGAAAACCTATTGCTCAACCTTAAGCTAATTATGAGCACGTGAGGAGCAAGGAGTGAGGTGTGGATCATTCCATTCAACTCTCCAAATAACCAAACAGAAATATAAATAGTAAGATGTGCTAACAGGACCACCTTTTATTTACCTCTAACCAAACTGATGTAAAAGTTCTTTTTACTTTATTAATAAAATCCAACCCTTCTCTCAAAAAAAAAAATCTAGCAAACACGTAAGTTAGGCAAAATGGTGTAAACAGGCCAAAATCCATCTTACAACGCTGCCGCACTAGTGATCTTTTTTTTTTCTGTCAGTCGGTTCGTTAGCTTCAACATTATCTATCATCCGTGACAAAGGCCCAGACGGTGGCACCGTGCCAAGCATCTGGTCCATATATACATACATGCATGACAAAAGGCCCTGTTGTCTACTGCGACGACCCTGGGAGATCGAATTTTCGTTTTCCCTTGATGCTGCCGTTTTACACAACGCATTACACAAACACAACACAACAAACAATTCTGTATGGGAACTTTTCACTATGGCTAGAAAACATCAAGGAAGGCATAGTATCATGTTCTACCAAAACATGTAGTATAGTGGTGTTGCTGCAGAAACGTGCGACGCACCGTCTTGGCCACTCATAGCCATTCACAAGTCACCAGGGTATGGGCTTGAACGGTGCGAACACTGCCACCGAGTTGTGCCCACCAAATCCAAACGAATTGGAGATACCTGCATGCCAGAGGGAGGAACTCATCATCATCACCACTACACCAGTGCCATACTGCCAGGGAGGGAGCAATTCAGTTCTGTACTTGTATGCATTGACAGTTCGCCACTCACCGACGTGTACCTCGTGCCGCTGTTTTACCCCACTCACCGTGTCAAATTCATAAACTGCCGGCTCAGGATTCTGCAGTCGATAGAGCAAAGCCAATAGACAAATAAATATCACTACGCTTTCGTTACGTACAAACATCACATTTGTATAACAACAAGATGGAAATTCATTCGAAGCTTGATTCAATTTCTCGGGGACCAGTAGTTTCAGAGATGTAAATTTACTGAACTTGTGCAAACTTACGAATTGGTTTATGGTCGGATGCACCCAGCCGGTGGTTATGGCTTTGACGGTAGCAATGGCTTCCAGCCCGCCGGCCGCGCCAAGGCAATGCCCGATCATGGACTGCGAGAAGACACCCACACAGATATCAGTTACATCATGCATCATGCACGAACTTCATGCCAAGTTGTTGCAGCAAAAACAGATCATCGTCAATTCGTCATGGCGCAAGTAAATACAAGATCGATCGAGCACCTTGGTCGCGTTCATTTTGATCTGGGACGGGTTCTTGAACACCTGCTTCAGTGCCTTCACCTCTGCCAGGCAGTGCCGGCCCTAGGGGTAGGGCACGAGGTGCGACGGCCGAGGGCCCAAGCGAAGGAGGGACCCAAGTCCAGATATACAAACACCCAGGTCCTATAGTCCATTAGACATTAGCAAACTAACGAAAAGAGAGACATAGAACTGGCCCGGTAGCCCAAAAAGACAATATCGGCATTTCTTTCCTAGTTTCCGTTCCGCATGGCCATCGGATAGAGAGGAGGCGAGGAGTCACGCTGCACACAATACACTCTTATCGTGAGTTCACGACGTGAGTCTTATACACGCAGAGCTGGTGAGCCACCGCCGCGAAGAGCTAGACTACCGGAGACACGATCACGGCGCACGAGGACGGCGACCAGGCATGGCTCCACGACGACGACATCTTGATTCTTGGCTTCTTACGAATTGCGATCACCAATCAGTTGTTTAGGTCCAAGGTATTTTTTTTCCTTTTTATTTTTAATCCAAATTAATTATTTGTATAGTATTTCAGACTTCTAGTACTTTATACCCATATAGTCATATTTTTCTTCTAATTTAGATGTTAGAATTTTAGAATGTTACCTAAGAAACATTTGTCATGGGTGAGAAAAGAAAACGAATATATTGCTTTTTTAATCTACATTGTTCCTCGATAATTATCATACATCTATAAATATATTGCTTAATCTACATTATTCCTCGATAATTATCAGACATGTTAAATTAAAAATATATTATTGAATTTGCTTTCGTTTTGTAAGTAAAATTAGTGCCTATATATTATAAAATTTTATACACGGTGAAGAGGAGCTGTTACGACGAAATCGCAGAGGGACCTTAAAATCCTAGAACCGGCACTGCTGCCAGGTCCCCGGCAAGCGAGGAGGTCGCGTGAGCGTTCACGTAGTTCACCTGCAGCAGCGGATGCATGCATCTCATATTCTCACTGGATGGATCACCACGCAGCTTACTAACCCGTTCACGCCAATGCAATGGGCGAAGCATTTCGGCAGGCACCATACCTCCTCCGGCGCCACGCCGGCGTCTTCCAGGCTCCGCCTGATGCACGCCGCCGCGCCACGGCGTCGGGCCACGGGTCCATCAGGTGGTGAGTGTCGTAGCTCGCCGCGCCGCCTCCCATGCTCGAGGCTCTCCATGACCTGACAACCAAAGCATCATCCATCCTCATCATCAGCTTGCAGTGTGGCACAAGCCGCACGCACCGCACGATGAACAGTAGCGGCGAGCACAGACGCACGCACACGTTCCCTCGAGAGCGCGGCGGTGGCACGCACGTACCAGTACCCCGGCGCCTTCGCCCAAGACGAAGCTGTCGTGGTCCCTGTCCCACGGCCGAGACGCCAGCGCCGGGGTCGCCGTTCCGCCGCGACAGCGCCCGCAGGGCCACGAACCCGCCGAGGTAGATGGGCGCGACGGCGGCCTCCGCGCCGCCCATGATGTCGGAGCGGCCTAGCCAGATCTGGTCCGCAGCGTTGTGGAGGCAGTGGTTGGACGTGGCGCAAGGCCATGGAGATGGAGTAGTTGGGGCCAAGGAAGCCGATCCCGGCGTCGATGGAGACCAGCGCCGACGCCGCATTGGGCATCGCGAAACGGGATGGTGCAGGAGGAGACTCCCCTCGGCCCCTTCCTCATGAAGTCCTCCACCCCGGCCGAGAATGTCGTCGCACCGCCATTGCCGGAGCCCACGACCACGCCGGCGCGTTCCTTGTCGATCTGCGGGCAGCTGGGATGGTTAGAATAGATTGGTGGGGTCGGCAAAGCGGTGAGCGAACCACGTGCGTGGTGTGTGATCGGCCGACCTTGTACATTGCTCTGGAGCCAAGGGCGAGCCCGGCGGAATACGAGGGCCTTCCTGGCGGCGACTGAGGGCGTAGCGCTGGCAATCGTCGAGGCGGCAGTCGCTCTCGTCATCAATGTGGCCCTCGCAGGAGAAACCTTGGATCTGGGCAGCGAAGCGGGTGGAGAACCAGGAGGCGTCGAAGAGGTCGATGGGGCCGGCACCGCCACTCCCGGTGAGGAGGCGGTCATAGTATGCGCCCACGTCGTTGCCGAACACCGACACCACGCCCATCCCCGTGATCACCACCCGCTTCTTCAGGTCCGACTCCCACGTGGCGCCCGCGCCATCAACACCGAGACGCGGCGGGGCAGAGGTTGCGTGCACAAGGGCACGTCGGACGTCGCCATCGCCACAGCCATGGCGTCGGGGAGGACGAGGGTTTGCATGGCTGCGGCGGTCGGGAGGTTTTGGGTGCACGCACGACCGAGCGGAATCAGGTGAATTGCACCCGTATATGCACCATTAACTGGACTCTGGTCCCACCGGAAGGAATGAAGAATCAATTAATCAATGAACCAAATAAAAATTTCCCAATTGATCGAGAATTCATCTTACTTTACCAATCCTATTGAGCTGATTGCAGTACCGTGCTCAATGTCTAACTGAAAATGATTGATTATGATAAGCATGATGTCGGTGTTTTGAGTTACCATCGACGAGTAAATTTGTATTATTGCACGTCTGACTCAGATGGTGTGCTTAGAGGACATGAGGTTTATACTAGTTCAGGTAGAAAGTCCCTACATCCAGTTCGTTGTTGCTGTTCGTGTTACTAGCACTGCAAGTTTGTAGTATGGGGTACAAATGGGCGAGAGAGGAAAATGATCCCAAGTCTCTGGTGGAAAGAGTAAACAAGTGTCAAGAGCTCGATCACTGCTCAGCCGTGTGTTCATGTCATGTTCTTGTGTGTTTATCTCGTGTTCTGATCGGTTCGGGGTGATTCGATCGGTCCTCGATGGGTCGATCCTCTCCATGGGACGCCTTGCTTTCCCTTTTGTAGGCCAAGGGAAAGCATGGGTCACAACGGAGAAAAAGAGAAGAATGAGAGGGAGAAGAAGTCCTTTAGGATCGTCGGGTCCTTCTCCTACATGCGGGTCCCGCCGACCCTGTAGATGTCAACAGGGGCAGCGCCAAGTCGTGGTCCTGTCCGTCACTAGCGCCACGCGTAGGCATCGTCTGCCGGTCATGGCGTTCCATTCCATCCCAGAAGCCGTCGTGATGAACTGACGCGTTTGTCAGCGTTCGTACGATAGTTAGGCAGAACAACACTGGCACTCTTGACGCTATTTTTGATGTGAACCCTCAGGTATAGCCCATCATGGCCATGGGTTACATCGGGCGCGTGACGGTCTCTTCTTTGGTGTCAGAGTTTTGACCCAGGCCAATACGCCTGGACCTGGAGTGGTTGGCGGCGGTATGGGACCCCATCGGGCGACACAGAGCCCTCTCCCAGAGGTCGGGTGAGGCGGAGCCTGCGTACCTGGGGGTCGGTTAGAGCTGTAGTCGCGCCCTTGACTGCTCGGATGAATCGATGTTGATGGTTATTAGCTCCTACTCTTCGGGTACCCTAGTATTTGTCCCCGACAGTAGCCCTTGAGCTTGCAGAGAGTAGAATACTCATTCGGAGGCTTTTCTGAATGGGAGGACTCTGAGGGCCTTGGCCTTCTTTTGTCGCTGTCGATACGGGACCCACAGGATACCCCATAGGGAAAGGGAGAAGATCTAGTCTAACTAGGATTCTTTCCATGTAATCATAGTAGTAGTATTATTCTGTAATCCTACTAGGAACTCTCATTGTAAATCGACTAGGACTCTGGCCTCCTGACTATATAAAGGAGGGCGGAGTTCCAGCAGAAGGGACTTAGATAACGCAACACGGGACAATCAATCCAACGCAAGGCTAACGCCGACTGGACGTAGGGCTGTTACTCGATCATGGTCGAGGGCCCAAACTAGGATAAATCGACTGTCTCTTACGTTTACCGTCGAGTTCTGCATACGTCGAAGCCCGAACAAACTACCCTGGGTACCCCCATGGCAGGCTATCGGTGGTGAAACATCGATAGCTGGCGTGCCAGGTAGGGGCTTTCGGCGAATTTGCATCCGAGAGCTCGACGGACCTCGACAACATGATCTTCTCGATGAGATCAACGTTCATCTTTGGTTCATGGATCTACGAGACAGGCGACGATGGCAAGCTCCAAAGCCGTCTCCTCGAAGATTCGGGTCACCTTGAAGACCTTTCTTTTTTGGCGACTACGACAGATCAGCTCGCTGGAAGATTCACGCGGCTCATGATGTCCGATCCAACTGAGATTTCGCAGCTTTGCGCATCCGACTCAAACTCAGGCTCCGCATTCGAGATATAGTCTTACCCGAGTTCTTTCGAGAAACCGAGTTCTTTTCCGGCAGGGCTCCAGAACGTGGCCTTGGCCTATCAAGAATACAACTCGGAGTATACTCAGAGTTCTTTCAAGAAGTCAGAACCTTTGTCGTTCGGACTCCATAACATGGCAAAATCTTATCAGGCATGGCCCGAAGGATCCCTCGATCCGGTGCTTAGAATGCCACTGAAAGGAGCTCAGGAAGGCCTGGTATTAACTATAACATCTCAAGACTGCATCGTCCACTGGCCAGGTTCTGTTCCTAAGGATAGCGGTACCCGACTAGTCGGCACGACGACAACAATAATTCTACCCTACCAAGAAGGAGACTTGATCTGTGACCTTGAAGCCTCTACTAAAGTCATCAACAACTACGACAGTGTGGAAACCGACGCCGATAAAAGAACAATTCACGCACAAGAAGTATTCATAGTTCGACGTCCTCGATCACCATTGGTCCCCCCTAGAAGCACCCGACATCAGGTCATCGGATGAATCTGAGTCCAACATATCACCCTTTATCCAGGGGCACGATGGTGAGATCGAGAATCAGAAGCAAGCCAAAGAAAGAAGAAATAAATTGAAACAAGGACGCCAACGCCATGCTAGGCAGCGCAAGGAAGCTTGGATTAGATATGAGTCAGATCTGGCCGAGTACAATAGAAGAAAATCAGAACAAGAAGTCGAAGAAAGACGCGCGGTGAAAACACCCTACAATAAGATCCGAGAAGCACTAGAAGAACTCGGAGCGACATCACTTCCCAGTGAAAAATAGGAATAGCTCTGGGACCTTCTCCGGTCAGCAGCCCTAAGGACGCATGACGGAAGGACCCGCTCAAGACTACCTACTAGGTCAACATCTCATAGGAAGGAAGATCAAAATTAAAGGAGGTCTGCTTTCGAGAGATTTGGACCAAGTGGGAGTCACAATAGAGAAAGTAGAAGGGACCATAGTCAAAACTACCAAGTCAAACAACCAAGGAAGATCATAAGCGAAGCACCCATTTAGACATCCCCATAGAACTACTCTCACCAAAACGATAGTTGGCAGGAAGGAGGTGCCGAATCAGAATACAAAGAAGCCGGAACGCACGATAGATTCCCCTATTTTGCGAATAGACTTGCTTTAATACGACTACCTCACAAGTTCAAGCCGTCCAACCACTCTAAATATGATGGCAAGACCGAACCAAGGCAGTGGCTCAGGATTTACTCACAGTTGATTGAACTAGCCAGAGGAGACGATGACATCAAGACCTTGTTCTTTCCCATGGCCCTAGAAACCATGCCCCTCCAATGGTTCGACAAATTAAATCCAGGGTCAATCAGAAATTGGGAGGACTTGCAAAGAGTTTTCTATGAAAATTTCGCGGGTATCATTACGCACCCCATCACTCACGCAGAATTAAAAGGACTCAAGCAGAAAGGGGGCGAAAGTCTTAGAGATTACTATCGATGATTTGGCGAACTACGTGCTCAAGTACATGACATCACCGAATGAGAAGTAATCGAAGCTTTCTCTCATGGAATCATGGCTAGGTGGCAATTTCAGGACTTCTACAAAGAAAATCCAAGAAACAATAAAGAATTCAGACGCACAGTAGAAAAGATGATTACCGCAGAGGAGAAGACACAAGAAAGGTTCCCGGATAGAAACAACCGAGACAACCCAGACAAGCAAAATCATCGAAACATCGATAGCTGGCGCATACAAGTTGATAACTGAAGATAGAAAAGAAGTCAACAATACATGGTACATTAGCCAACTAAGAAGATTCTACGCATGAAAACAACTCAAGGAAGAATATATATACAAGCCACAAGAGATCAACATTCATGATCAATAAAGATGGTGTTCCTCGACAACATATGTCTTATTATGACTTTTCCCGAGTTGTTTTCACTAAAAATACCGGCCGAGAGCAAAAGAGCTGAAAAGATGCTTGAGACCGCCGATGAGGGTAGCTAATAGGCTAACACCCAAACCAAAAAGCAAAATGGCTGAAATTATGCCTGAGCATACCGGCTGAGAACAAAAGAGCTGAAAAGATGCTTGAGCCCACCGATGAGGGTAGCTAATAAGCTAACACCCGAACCAAAAAGCAAAATGGCTGAAATTATGCCTGAGCATACCGGTCGAGAGCAAAAGAGCTGAAAAGATGCTTGAGCCCACCGATGAGGGTAGCTAATAAGCTAACACCCGAACCAAAAAGCAAAATGGCTGAAATTATGCCTGAACATACCGGCCGAGAGCAAAAGAGCTGAAAAGATGCTTGAGCCCACCGATGAGGGTAGCTAATAAGCTAACACCCGAACCAAAAAGCAAAATGGCTGAAATTATGCCTGAGCATACCGGTCGAGAGCAAAAGAGCTGAAAATATGCTTGAGCCCGCTGATGAGGGTAGCTAATAAGCTAACACCCGAACCAAAAAGCAAAATGGCTGAAATTATGCCTGAGCATACCGGCCGAGAGCAAAAGAGCTAAAAAGATGCTTGAGCCCGCCGATGAGGGTAGCTAATAAGCTAACACCCGAACCAAAAAGCAAAATGGCTGAAATTATGCCTGAGCATACTGGCCGAGAGCAAAAGAGCTGAAAAGATGCTTGAGCCCGCTGATGAGGGTAGCTAATAAGCTAACACCCGAACCAAAAAGCAAAATGGCTGAAATTATGCCTGAGCATACCGGCCGAGAGCAAAAGAGCTAAAAAGATGCTTGAGCCCGCCGATGAGGGTAGCTAATAAGCCAACACCCGAACCAAAAAGCAAAATGGCTGAAATTATGCCTGAGCATACCGGCCGAGAGCAAAAGAGCTGAAAAGATGCTTGAGCCCGCCGATGAGGGTAGCTAATAAGCTAACACCTGAACCAAAAAGTAAAATGGCTGAAACAAGCCAGTTGTCTGACTACTCGTCATAGTTTCCGACTACTTTGGCTGCGGTGACCAACTACTCGACAGCTCATGTCCAAGTACTCGCAAGCTGATGCTCAGGGGCTACAACCACTGGGGTCTCCTGAGCACAAAATGTTAGGATCACGCGCTGATTCTACCACGTGGCCATCAATCAAGCTAAGTCATGGTTTAATATTTTTTCAAATATTCTTTAATCACCATATATCTCTGGATATTATCCATATGCCTCCACGGCTCTACTACAGTTTATTTACCTGGGTTGCTGAGGCCTTAATTCGTGAAGCCTACTCGTCGGAAAGGGAACCATTTTCTGGACCACATAATCAAATAAGGAGCTCGCCCACCGCTAGCTGCCTTACTTGGCCACTACTTTGTTGGGTGAGACACACGCCCCACGCTATCTTACTCGGTTGCTGCTCTACAAGTCACCAGGACGTCTAACTACTCGGCCGCGGTGATCGACTACTCGATTGGGGTGATCAAGTACTCGATAGCTAAGGTCGACCTTGTTGCGGTGATTTGGAAATTCTAAGGTGGGGTGATACGGGGTCTCTGGTGAGGGGACTGCCCACCCAAAACCTTTTGACAGATTATCTAGGTTGCCTTACTCGGATCGGATCATGGTCGAACGAGAAGATTTTGCGTCAGCAAGATGAGCACGAATATGAGGATGCACGTGCATATTTATATGTACTTTCATTACTCAAGCGAAACAAAGGAAGAGGCATGACATACAACAGCATGTAGGAAGACATCAAGCACGCAAGCTAATTATGGAAAGTACTCGGTGGCGCAACTATGTTGACTTGCAATGGTATATGGATAGCCTACTGCAGTTCGCGGGTTACTTGGATACACCCTTGAGAATGTCTACAAGATCCTACATATCCTCAGAAGAAGTTTTCAGTTCTTTTGAACAACATAAGATTCAAGACCCTCCAACTCTTTGTTCCAAATAGCAAGAGGCTCGGGGGCTACACTCAACAGGAGTTTTTAAAAACATAAGATTCAAGACCCTCTAACTTTTTGTTCCAAATAGCAAGAGGCTCGGGGGCTACACCCAGTGAGTACACTTTTTTCTTCGAAAAAAGCGCCACGTCACCAAGAAGACTTATTCAAGACAGACCACTTCAAGACCTCAAGACAAAAAGAACCCGGACCGAGCTATATCCGAGTTTTTTTTTGATAAAGAACCCGGGTATGTGCTCGAGAACCCTTCGATGAAGAATCAGAGCAATTTCAAGACAAGACCCTCCAGCTCCTTGTTTCAAATAGCAAGAGGCTCGGGGGCTACACCCAGATGGATGTACTTTTTCTTCAAAAAAGCACACACCACTTGTGTAACACCCCTGGTGTTTGGCTTCCACATTTGCACTTGCATTTCATAAACATGAGCATCATTCATCCATTCATGAGTATAGAATTGTCTGAAACATGCTCTTGAAACATTGCAACATATTGTTACCTTCTATGTGTGATTGTTTTAGGAAATGAATAGTGGGTAACCCTACACTCAAGTGCAACATGTGCAACACACTTTAGTGAAACATGGTTAGCTAGTACAATGCCACAAACTCAGGAAACACATGAAACATGGTTTTGAAACAGAAGTAACAAAGTCACTTGTTTGTCCTTGTTTCAGTACATGTGATGCTTGATTTTGGTGTGACCAATGTGTGGTGTGGCTAATTATCCTCTTAAGCAACTTAGTTCTACCTAGAATGTCATTAGGAACAATGTTCATGTTGATCATTTTGCCTAATTAGGTTTCCAAGTCATGGTTTGACTATTTTAGACCCCTAGAGCTCCTGAGTTTGACTGTTTAAAAAGTGTAGCTTACAGTGTTTGCATGTTTGAGCAACCTAAAGCAAAGTTGTAGAAAATTTTATAAGGAACAAACTTTGTTTAGGAGCCAAGTCATGAAAATGTGCAGAACATGCTCTAAAGGGACCCACAAGTCAGTTTTGAGGTCCATTTGATGGCTCTGAAAAATTTCTAAGTCACAAAGCCCATTTTAGTTTTGTTTGCTCGACTTGGCGATGAGTTTACTCATGATTCTTGAAGAATTAGGTCTTGATCTTTTAACACGTTGGTACTTTCAACACGTTGAATGTGCACTGTCAGACGTCGATGGCGTAACTGAATCGGGCTATAGTGCCGACCGGCAACAGAGACCGGCCGCCGCGTGGCTGCCATGCGCTGTGGCCGGCCTGACGCCGCTGCCCGGTGTCCTTCGCTTGAAGCCATGTCCTCCTACCTCTCTGCTCACTCTCCTTCACCCTCCGTCGCTTTCCCTGCTCATAGCCATAGCAGCAGCAGCGCGCCGGCTCCACCATTGCCGCCGAGCACGCGCCGTCGCCTAGCTCCCTCGCCACCGTGAAAACGCTGCCTCTAGCTAGCCAAAGCTCCACCGTAGCCTCCTTTAGCTCTTCCACCTCGCCATTGGGCCGACGAACCAAGGTAGTGGCCGTATTTTTGGTTTCCGCCGCCACCGTACCTCACCGGAGTTGGAGCTCACCGTGGCTAGCATAGCACAGCACGACCTCTCTCGTCCTTCCCTAGCCTCCGTTTTAGCTTCACCGTCACTCACCGTTGCTCATGTGATGATGTAGCCAACTCCACCGGTCTGGTTAGGCCGGAATGTGGCTACGCGCTGCCGTGCGCCATGGCTGAGCCGTCGAGCTCCATGGCCAGAGTACTTAGAGGTCGGTAGAGAGCGCGATTAGGGCACCAATCAACGCGGGAGGTCGAGGCGGTCACGTTGGTGCCGTCGTCGTCGCCAGAGACGCCGCCATCGGCGAGCTCTGCCGGTCCCACACCATGCCAAGTCGCCTTCTCTATTTCGTTTCACTGACGCTTGGGTGCCACTGACCGAAGGGCCCCAGCTGTCAGTGTCTAATGAGTAAAAGAATAGCTCATTTATTCCAGTTTTGATGCCATTTTGTAAATTCTATATCTAGAGTTTGGTAGCTTCAAATTGGATGGTTCCAATTTTGTTAGAATCATAGTGAAGTGTAGTATTTAGGAAAAAATATAACATGAACACTTGTAGTTGAAGTTTTAGATGAATTAAATAGGAACTTGAAATGTGTTTTTAAATGCAGGCAAACTTGTTTAAATTATATCTTGAGTTCCTATGCTCCAAAAATTATGAAATTTTGTTGGTAAGCTATTCTTGCTTAGTAGAAGCTCTAGTAAAAATTTGAAAGTCATTGCATGTGTGGTTTTTGAGTTATAGATTTTCCTTGTATCATTGAATGATCCTTGAGTGAATTTTTGTAAATTATCTATGTATCCAATGACCATGAAATTTTGTGGGGAATGTCCTAGTACCTTAAGGATGCTAGGAAAAATAGAAAATCTATTGCTTGACACTTTTCACTAGGGTTTCCTAATTATGTCATTTTTAGCCTTTATGCCTTGTCAATTTTGTATTGGATGTTGTACTTCCTCAAATGATGTGAAATGTTTATAGTAGTCTACTTGGAGTATGTAGTACCTACTGTAATTTTTGTAGATTAAATGGTATAGTTTTAATATATGTTTATCATTTCTCTTAATTAATTAAATAAATTATGAAAGGCATTAAAAGAAATGAATTGGTGGTGGACACTTTACTTTCTGGTGTTCTTGTGACATATGTGATAAGTGAGTAGAGTTGGTTTTATCCAATTAGTTGTTTGCAACATAAGCTAATAAATATTTCCTGGCATTATGTCTTTCTGGATAGTTCTCGGGACTTTACAAAGTTTCCCATGATATTTGTTTTGCTGGGAAAGTGGTGAATACAATAGTTGTAGATAAATCATGTATCTAGCTTCTGTCAAAATTTGGTGGCATTTGGCCTAGTAGTTTAGGAGCTACAACTGTTCAAAGTTAGATCACAGTTTTGCTTGCTCTCTGTCTTGTTGGACCTAATTATGTGGTTCTATAAATTCGACCTGGTAAAAGTTGGAATCATGCCTTGAGGTATGAAAATGAATTGTAGGCAATTTCATAAGCTTTCCAAATTGTCTTGTTGCCTGTCATTTCGATTTGTAGATCTCTAGTTTTGGTCAGTTTACTATACCACTAAATAAGTTCCTATTTTGCTGAAATACGAATGATTGTGTGTGTTCAGTTGCGATGTTCTTGTTGATTGTTTAGGTGCTAGCCTAACTTGAGAACATGCTTAGGTGCAGGTGCTAGGTCCTTAACTGAAGATGAGCAATTGTACATTAGGTTGTATAAACTTGGTAAGTTAAAGTGATTTGAATAGAGCTTAAGTCAGAAAATGCGGACTACAGTAAGCATGTGTATTCCCCGAGCATTTCTAACTTCATTCATGTGCATCCATTGTTTTTATCGTGCGCATACATGCAATAGGTGTGCCGGAGAGAGTGACGCTGCTGGAATTCGAGGGAGCCAACCAGGAGGAGGAGCCCGAGGTGCAGGAAATCGACGAAGCAGCCGCAGAGGAGGAGTTGCCCGAGTACCCTGACCACCAACCTTCCTCTTTCCTAAAAGGCAAGCCCCGGAGCATATTAAGCCTCCCATGTTTTTACAAATATCTTGAGTATCTCTTATTGTTGATGATGTATTAAGTATAGGAATTGGTTGGAACCAATTGTTGCATTATATATTCACCCTTGTCTAGATATCATACTTGAATCCTATTTAAGTTTAGGAACGGGTTAAATGCTTAGCCATGCTTAGTGCGGTAGAAGTCAGGTGATTTCCTGTCACCTGCGAGCTTTAGGATGAGGTGGATCACGGTTGGCTATATTTGCTATCGTGGAAAAGAACCATGTTAATAATGAATTAAGACCGGGCAGAGTCTTGTGTAGGTTTGGACATAGTGACTCCGTCTGTGTCATTTAAGGACCGATACGCTATACATCCTTATGTCATGTTGAACATAGCCTAACACTTAGCTGGCCGGATAAGTCATTCCGACCGTGAAGCCTAGTAGCTCGATTCAGGCCAGGGACACGAGCAGGGGTCCGCAATCTGGATGGAAGTAAGGATGTGCAGAGAGCCATTGGCATAAGCCCAAGGGCGGGTTAAGTCACCGAGCACTCATGGCAGAGTGGTTCTCTAATTTTGTGGCACTGATTGGACTCGCGACTCCTGAATTGTACCAAAGGTGACTTGTTTGCGACCCTAACGGGGGAAGCAAGGTTTGTGTTAGGAATACCCCTCCAGCTAGATAGGAATCGATTCGAATCGCCGTCTCTCCTGGATAGTGAGAACTTGACTGAGCAGCGGCATCGTAGATTCAATTAATCTCACGATATGGTTAAATGGATGATGATGATAATGTTGCCACGATTTATACATGCTATGGTTATTAATGTTTGCATCTTAATCAAATGATTGCTTAGTACAGGTGCTAATATAGATGACAGGTTAATGGCTAAAAGTCACTGCTAGTTCAGGTTAAGAGTTGATCATTATTACTTATGCTTTTCTGCAAAATGAAAGTGTTAGCCAGATCCACTAAATTAAGCTATGCATGATCCTTGGTGTCATCTATTTTGGTTTCCGACAGGTAAGTCTAGCTGAGTACATTCTCGTACTCAGGGTTTATTCCCTCTTATTGCAGATGACCTTCTATATCAGGGCTTCTGTAAGTATTGTCTTCACCCAGCGGGTGATGAAGACTAGATCATGGGTATGATCTCTGTTTCCCTTATCCGAATGCTTTTGTGGGTTGTGATCAGCAAACCATTATTTGTATTTGAACTCGGGTGTGTAAGTTAAACTATTTGCTTCCGCATACTTTACAAGACCTGTTTTGTAATAATGATGACTCTGAGGTGTTGTAACCTATTTGCAAACCGTCTGTGAAATGTTGTAACGTACGATATGTTATGTTGAATTACTATGATCTTGGTTGTATGCAAGTTGGTTTGAAATCCTTCGTGGTTTCAGTTGACTACCGGGTTTATATGGGCTCAAGTGCGAGAATTTGATCGTTTCAGCGATTGTTTTTGTACTTGTGCTCTTATAAATTGGTCGGTTCTATGACAGCTGGCATCAGAGCTAGATTCAACACTAAACATGTCATATGGGTATTTAAAACAAAAGTTTTTGTTGTGAAAACAGTTTTCCAACTTATAGTTATATATAAGTGTTCAAAAATTTTATGGTGTACTGGTGATCACATCCCTTGTAGCCCACTTAAGGACTTCTAGGTGGCTTATATATAATTACTAACTTGGGAGAAATTGATTGTTTCTATTTCGTCGTCCATGCGGCGTGCTATTGCATGGGTGCCATTCGCTTGAATGGTAATGTATGGATCAATTGCCACTACGCTAAGGTAAGTGTGAGTTGTGAGAGCATGACCGTCCAACCATCGGTCTAGAGGAGAGTTAGTTGTGGTTACTGGAGTATTTACATGTTGCATACATGTATATATGAAGGTACTTAATTGTGGGTACATCTGTCGGGTAGTTTGGATACCAAAGTGTATATATCTGGGGATGTATATATGGAGAGTATCTTAGTTACTACTTTCATTATTAGCATTATCTTGTTGGGTCGGGCTGCAATGAAGTTTTATGCAGGTACGCTATCAACGCACCATGTAGATCGACTAGTTACCGCTAATTGAGAGAACGTATGTATGCCACCGTATTTTCCGCTAAAACTTAAATTTTCTTAGGTTTGTGAGGACGTACGGAACGAGCATGCAACATATTCACTAATGTCATTCATATTGCATTACTCCCTCCCTTATAATTGCTTATCCCAAGTATTAAGTTCAATCTCTCAGCAAAATAATCCTCTCATGTAAGTTGCATCCCTTTTTGATACAGATGGCCACACCCGTGTTTCCTACTGGTAGCAGCACCTTTTTGGACCAGTTCGGTATGCCCACCTTACTCTAGAGGGTGCTCAGTTCAGTTGGGTACCCGAAGGCACCCCGCTACACGTGGAGGCAGGCGGTGCCATTAGGAGATGTACCATGATACAATGTGACCTTTATAGTGCCGCAGAACCCCATGAGACCGTTGTGGCATGGGTGGAGCATTGAGACTGATGGGCAAAGCCCATGGGAAGCCGCTCAAGTTGCTACCCTTGATGTGCTAATGGATATAGCACAGAACTTTGGGGATGAGCTAGTGAGTGGACCAGCTTCATCCATTCCCCGAGTGGCTCCTACTGAGGCTGAGTGGACTCAAGAGGTTGGCTAGGCCTTGGTTCGAGGCCATGGTGAACATGTTCAGAGCGACAATGCTGGAATGAGTGCTATGATGGCCGTCTTGAAGCTTTGTCGAGTCAGGCAGGACACCCTTTCTAGTGTGTTAGAAGAAGCTGGCAAGGCAATGGCAGCCCAGCACAAGTTCAGGTTGCGTGCCCACAAATATCGCCGTAGGGTGGATGCATGTGGGCGAGCTCAGCAAGAAGTAGATGAGATTCGAGGTATTGTAAATTATCGCCTGCAGCAGTGGGGTCAAACAGCACGCGAGAGAGACAAGCTTCATAACCAGCTTATGAACCTCACCATAGAGAGAGATGAGGCAGCATAGGAGTTGGATCATGTGACCCATCATAGAGATGCGGCCTTAGAGTTAGCAGAAGAAAGACATCAGGGCTAGATCATGGCTAACCACAATGCCTTTCAAAGGGAGCATGAGCTCCAAGAGCAGCTTGAAGAGCTTCAGGTTGAGCACCATCAACTGAACAACCGTCTATTTCCTATTCCTCACCCCATACCAAGGTATCCTAATGTGGGTGGACCTCAAGTGATTGAGGCCGATGATGAAGAAGAAGAGGATGTGTAGATGGATGACAATGCAGCTGAACGTGCAAATGAAGAAAAGAGGAAGATTTGGAAGAAGTCTAAGGCGTCTCCGATGTGGACAGCGATCACTTTGATGAGTAGTAGTTAGCAAGTCTCACTAGTTTAAGCTTTTGTAGTCATTGGTGTAATGGACTTAGTACTATGACTAATGTGGGATGTACCTTTTAATTTGAACTTGGCATGTAATGTACTTAAATCCGCTCCCTTCTGGATGCGTACCTTGTTGGTTAAGCTTAAAACTTGTCATGTTGGAATGCACTGCGTATGGCGCTAGTAATCAAATTGATGATGTGGTGATTGGAGAATGAATTATTGCCTCTGTTTATTGTATGAAGTTTTCGTTCTCTCCAGTAAATTCAGTTTGGTGTAATTACATTGTTCCTCTCCAATATGCTGACATCATCAATAATTGCTGGTTGCGCATTATTGCAGATGCCTTGCACTCGTTCCACTGGTGCGGCTGGTGATGATCTTCCACCGCCACTGCCACCCACACCAACGGAATTAATGGCAATTCTTGTGGAAGGATAGCGCACTATGGCTGAGGCTCTCCGCATGATTGCAAATCATGATGGTCGTGGTGCACGCCAAGGACTAGAACCAAATCAGTATAGCGACTTCAAAGATTTCCTTGACACTAAACCACCGATCTTCAAGGAGGCTGAAGAGCCCCTCCAAGCTGATGAGTGGTTGAACACTCTCGAGCAGAAGTTCCATCTGCTTCGCTTGACTAAGGTGCTGAAGACTGAGTATGCATCTCACCAACTGCATGGGCCAGCTGGTATTTGGTGGAGTCATCATCGGTCCACTATGCCCGCTAATGCCCAAATCACTTGGGATCAGTTCAAGTCAGCTTTCAAGGGAAATTATATTCCTCCTGGTCTCATGGCAATCAAGCATATAGAGTTCATGAAGCTGACATAGGGGAACAAGAGCTTGAATGAATACCCGTAGGCTTTCAATAACCTTGTAAGGTATGCTACTGAGTTTGTTGACACTGATGCAAAAAAGATCGCTAGTTTCAAGCGGGGACTTAGCCCCAAATTGATGAAGACCATGGGAAATTGCAAGTGTGCTCATTTTAATGAGTTTGTGAGTGATGCTTTATCTCAAGAGAATAATAATGCTATATATGTTACTTCAAAGAATCGTAAGAGGGCCTATGAGGCGGGTGCCTCACAATCCAAGGCTCTAGTCACCCAATGGGCTCCATTCTGTCCCCCCGCATCAGCTGCTAAGTTCCACCCACCATTGAAGAAGAATCCAGGCAAGACTAGGTTTCGCAAGGCTTTTATAGTTGCTCTTCCTAAGGGCACTACCAGTCAAGGTAGTTCCAATGTTCCGCCAAGCAACATGCCGTGCTGGAACTGCAACAAGCCAAATCACTGGTCGAGGAAGTGTCTTTACCCCAAGAAGAATAACTACCAAGGTGGCCATCAGGGGCAGGTGAACCACACTAATATTGCTGATATTCCGTCAGGAGAGGTAGTAATGGCTGGTAAGTTTCTGGTGGATCAACACCCCGCAGTCGTACTATTTGATTCGGGTGCTTCACATTCTTTTATTAGTCCCGCATTTGCATCCAAGTTTATGCAGAAAACATATACTATTGAGGGTGAGGGTTATTGTATTAGGGCTGCCAGTGGTACTATCCCAACCAAGCTTGTAGTTGGGGATGTACAATTTGAGATAGAGGGGTGAAGTTATCGGGTTGATCTGGTAGTTTTACCGGGACTAGGTATCGACGTGATATTGGGAATGAACTGGATGAGCAGTCATGGAGTGCTTATTGATACATCGACTAGAGTAGTCATGCTTAGAGATCCTGGTAATCAGGAGGGTTTTCTAGTACAGCTACCCAGGGACATCAATCTTTCTTGTACGATTAATGCGGTGCAAGTAAAGGTTATGGCAGATATCCCTGTCGTATGTGATTTTTCGGATGTTTTCCCGATGATTTGCCCAGATTGCCCCCGGATCGAGACGTGGAGTTCAAGATAGAGTTGCTACCCGGTACAGCGCCTATCTCTAGAAGGCCTTATAGGATGCCTCCCAATGAACTAGCCAAACTTAAGACTCAGTTGAATGAACTTCTAAAGAAAGGCCTTATCCATCCTAGTTCGTCTCCGTGGGGTGCCCAGCTATCTTTGTAAAGAAGAAGGATCAATCCCTACGCATGTGTGTAGATTATAGGCCTTTGAATGCAGTCACAATCAAGAATAAGTACCATCTGCCACGCATAGATATCTTATTTGATCAGTTGTCTAAAGCAAAAGTCTTTTCCAAGATTGATTTGAGATCTAGTTATCATCAAATCAAAATTCGGCCTGAGGATGTTCCAAAAACTGCATTCTCTACAAGATATGGTTTGTATGAGTAGCTTGTTATGTCTTTTGGACTGACCAATGCCCCCGCACACTTCATGTATTTGATGAATTCGGTGTTTATGCCCGAGTTGGACAAATTTGTGGTGGTATTTATAGATGATATCCTGGTTTATTCTGAGAATGAAGAAGATCATGTTGAACATTTGCGAGTGGTTCTCACTAGATTACGGGAGCACAAGCTTTATGCAAAGTTCAGCAAGTGTGAATTCTGGCTTCGTGAGGTACCTTTTCTTGGACACGTGTTGTCCGATGGTGGAATTATGGTGGATCCCACCAAAGTGCAAGAAGCGTTGGACTGGAAGGCTCCAATCTCGGTGCATGAGGTTCGGAGTTTTCTAGGATTGGCTGGCTATTATCGTCGCTTCATTTCATATTTCTCTAAAATAGCCAAGCCTATGACTCGGTTGCTGCAAAAAGACATGAAGTTTGTCTGGACTTCCGAGTGTGATGCGGCTTTTCACACCCTATGAACCCTTCTAACTTTGGCTCTGGTTTTGGCGCAACCAGATATTGAGAAACCTTTTTGATGTGTTCTACGATGCATCAGGTACAGGTTTTGGAGGTGTTCTTATGCAAGGGGGTAGAGTCATTACTTATACCTCTCACCAACTTCGGAAGCATGAGGTGAACTATCCGATGCATGACTTAGAACTCACTGTAGTTGTTCATGCTTCGAAGGCCTGGAGACATTATTTGCTTGGCAATGTGTGCAATATCTACACTGATCATAAAAGTCTTAAGTACATCTTCACTCAACCGGAGTTGAATATGCGTCAGAGAAGATGGCTCGAGTTGATCAAGGATTATAACCTCCAAGTGCACTATCACCCTGGCAAGGCAAACGTCGTCACAGATGCCTTAAGCAGGAAATCTCATTGCCACTCTTTGATTGAAGGCAACTTCCATTTGTCAAAACTCCTACATCCTACAGTCCTTTACAACATCACTGTCAGTTGTACTCTACAGAGTCAAATTATCGAGCTACAGAAGATAGATTCAGGTGTGTTCCACATCAAGCGCAAGATGAAAGAGCAAGAAGCCAAGCATTTTTGAGTATATGAGAATGCCGTGTTATGGTTTAAGGATAGGTTAGTGGTTCCAAAGGATAGAGAGCTTAGAAATCAAATCCTATCCAAAGCACATTCCTCGAAATTGTCTATTCATCCTGGTAGTAGCAAAATATATCATGATTTGAAGCCTCGCTTTTGGTGGACCAAAATGAAGAAAGAGATAGCCGCTTATGTGGCTAGATGTGACACTTGTTGTCGAGTCAAAGTGGTGCACATGAAAGCTGGATTGCTTCAGCCACTCTCTATTCCAGGTTGGAAATGGGAGGAGATAAGTATGGATTTTATTGTTGGACTCCCTACTGCTCAGAGGAATTTTAACTCCATTTGGGTGATTGTAGACCGTCTGACCAAGTCTGCACACTTCATTCCTGTCCATATAGATTTCTGTCCAACTGACTATGCGGAGTTGTACTTTAATTAGATAGTCCGACTTCATGGGATACCCCATACTATTATCTCTGATAGAGGACCACAGTTCACTGCTCGCTTTTGGGAGCACTTACACGGATTATTAGGAACTAAGTTAGTAAGAAGTTCTGCCTATCATCCCTAAACCAATGGGCAAACTGAGCGAGTGAATCAAATCTTAGAAGATATGTTGAGAGCCTGTGTCATCTCGGCTAAGGGTTCATGGGAAAAGTGGTTGCCCCTAGTTGAATTCTCTTACAATAATGTTATCAGGAGAGTATCAAGATGGCACCGTTTGAAGCTTTGTACGGCCGAAAGTGTAGAACCCCGTTGAATTGGGTTGAAGCCGATGAAAGGAGATATTATGGAATTGATTTTGTTCAAGAAGCTAAAGAACAAGTTCATACTATCCAAACCCATATGGCTGCAGTTCAAGCTAGGTAGAAAAGGTATGCTGATCATTGTAGGAAACCTATTGAGTTCGAAGTTGGAGACTTCGTTTATCTGAAAGTCTCACCCATGAAGAGTGTCCAACGCTTTGGTGTGAAGCAAAAGCTTGCGCCAAGATATGTCGGTCCGTTTGAAATCATTGGACAAAGTGGTAAGGTGGCATACAAGATCCAATTACCTCTGGAGATGAGTGCCATCTTCAATGTCTTTCACGTATCCCAATTGAAGAAATGTCTTCACGTCCCTGAAGAGAGAGTTCCACTAGGGAATATCGAGTTAAAATCTGATTTGACCTTTGAAGAAAAGCCGGTCCGAGTAATTGACACTTGTGAGCGAGTGACTTGGAGTCAGGTGGTCAGGTTTTACATGGTCATGTGGAGTAATCAGGGTAGTGAACGTGATGCAACGTGGGAAAGAGAAGATTATTTGAGGGACGGTTACAAGGAATTCTATCAACAATGGTACGCTTGTCAAATCTTGGGACAAGATTTTTATAAGGGGGGAGGGCTATAACACCCTGGTGTTTGGCTTCCACATTTGCACTTGCATTTCATAAACATGAGCATCATTCATCCATTCATGAGTATAGAATTGTCTGAAACATGCTCTTGAAACATTGCAACATATCGTTACCTTCTATGTGTGATTGTTTTAGGAAATGAATAGTGGGTAACCCTACACTCAAGTGCAACATGTGCAACATACTTTAGTGAAACATGGTTAGCTAGTACAATGCCACAAACTCAGGAAACACATGAAACATGGTTTCAAAACAGAAGTAACAAAGTCACTTGTTTGTCCTTGTTTCAGTACATGTGATGCTTGATTTTGGTGTGACCAATGTGTGGTGTGGCTAATTATCCTCTTAAGCAACTTAGTTATACTCAGAATGTCATTAGGAACAATGTTCATGTTGATCATTTTGCCTAATTAGGTTTCTAAGTCATGGTTTGACTATTTTAGACCCCTATAGCTCCTGAGTTTGACTGTTTAAAAAGTGTAGCTTAGAGTGTTTGCATGTTTGAGCAACCTAAAGCAAAGTTGTAGAAAATTTTATAAGGAACAAACTTTGTTTAGGAGCCAAGTCATGAAAATGTGTAGAACATGCTCTAAAGGGACCCACAAGTTAGTTTTGAGGTCCATTTGAAGGCTCTGAAAAATTTCTAAGTCACAAAGCCCATTTTAGTTTTGTTTGCTCGACTTGGCGATGAGTTTACTCATGATTCTTGAAGAATTAGGTCTTGATCTTTTTAATAGAAGTTATAGCTAGTACATAGGGGTACAACTTTTATCTTGACGGTTTTCACTAATGATCAAAGACTTGGTAATTTCAACACGTTGAATGTGCACTGTCAGACGTCGATGGCATAACTGAATCGGCGCTACAGTGCCGACCGACAATAGAGACCGGCCGTCGCGTGGCCGCCACCCGCTGTGGCTAGCCTAACGCTGCTGCCTAGTGTCCTCCGCTTGAAGCCGCGTCCTCCTGCCTCTCTGCTCACTCTCCTTCACCCTCCGTCGCTTTCCCCGCTCACAGCCGCCGCAGCAGCGCGCTGGCTCCGCCATTGCCGTTGAGCACGCATCGTCGCCTAGCTCCCTCGCCACCGTGAAAATGCTGCCTCTAGCTAGCCCGAAGCTCCACCATAGCCTCCTTTAGCTCTTCCACCTTGCCGTTGGGCCGGCGAACCAAGGTAGTGGTCGTATTTTTGGTTTCCGCCGCCGCCGTACCTCGTCGGAGTTGGAGCTCACCGTGGCTAGCATAGCACAGCATAGCCTCTCTCGTCCTTCCCTAGCCTCCGTCTTAGCTTCACTGTCACTCACTGTTGGTCATGTGATGATGTAGCCAGCTCCGCCGGTCCGGTTAGGCCAGAACGTGGCCGCACGCCGCCGTGCGCTATGGCCGAGCCACCGAGCTCTGTGGCCGGAGTACTTAGAGGTCGGTAGAGAGCGCGATTAGGGCACCAATCAATGCGGGAGGTCAAGGCGGTCACGTTGGTGCCGTCATCATCACCGGAGACGCCACTGGTCCCACACTGTGCCAAGCCACCTTCTCTGTTTCGTTTCACTGACGCTTGGGTCCCACTGACCGAAGGGCCCCAGCTGTCAGTGTCTAATGAGTAAAAGATTAGCTCATTTATTCCAGTTTTGATGCCATTTTGTAAATTCTATATCTAGAGTTTGGTAGCTTCAAATTGGATAGTTCCAATTTTGTTAGAATCATAGTGAAGTGTAGTATTTAGGAAAAATATAACATGAATACTTGTAGTGGAAGTTTTGGATGAATTAAATAGGAACTTGAAATGTGTTTTTAAATGCATGCAAACTTGTTTAAATTATATCTTGAGTTCTTGTGCTCCAAAATTATGAAATTTTGTTGGTAAGCTATTCTTGCTTAGTATAAGCTCTGGTAAAAATTTGAGAGTAATTGCATGTATGGTTTTTGAGTTATAGATTTTCCTTGTATCATTGAATGATCCTTGAGTGAATTTTTGTAAGTTATCTAGGAATCCAATGACCATGAAATTTTGTGGGGAATGTCCTAGTACCTTAAGGATGCTAAGAAAAATATAAAATCTATTGCTTGACACTTTTCACTAGGGTTTCCTAATTATGTCATTTTTAGCCTTTATGCCTTGTCAATTTTGTATTGGATGTTGTACTTGCTCAAATGATGTGAAATGTTTATAGTAGTCTACTTGGTGCATGTAGTACCTACTGTAATTTTTGTAGATTAAATGGTGTAGTTTTCATATATGTTTATCATTTCTCTTAATTAATTAAATAAATTATGAAAGGCATTAAAAGAAATGAATTGGTGGTGGACACTTTACTTTCTGGTGTTCTTGTGACATGTGTGATAAGTGAGTAGAGTTGGTTTTATCCAATTAGTTGTTTGCAACATAAGCTAATAAATATTTCCTGGCATTATATCTTTCTGGACAGTTCTCGGGACTTTACAAAGTTCCCCATGATATTTTGGTTTGCTGGGAAAGTGGTGAATACAATAGTTGTAGATAAATCATGTATCTATCTCCTGTCAAAATTTGGTGGCATTTGGCCTAGTAGTTTAGGAGCTACAGCCGTTCCAAGTTAGATCATAGTTTTGCTTGCTCTCTGTCTTGTTTTACCTGATTATGTGGTTCTGTAAATTTGACCTGGTAAAAGTTTGAATCATGCCTTGAGGTCTGAAAATGAATTATAGGCAATTTCATAAGCTTTCCAAATTGTCTTGTTGCCTGTCATTTGGATTTGTAGATCTCCAGTTTTGGTCAGTTTACTATACGGCTAAATAAGTTCCTGTTTTGCTGAAATACGAATGATTGTGTGTGATCAGTTGCGATGTTCTTGTTGATTGTTTAGGTGCTAGCCTAACTTGAGAACATGCTTAGGTGCAGGTGCTAGGTCCTTAACTGAAGATGAGCAATTGTACATTAGGAATCGATTCGAATCGCCGTCTCTCCCAGATAGTGAGAACTTGACTGAGCAGCAGCAACGTAGATTCAATTAATTCACGATATGGTTAAATGGATGATAATGATAATTTTGCCACGATTTATACCTGCTATGGTTATTAATGTTTGCATCTTAATCAAATGATTGCTTAGTACAGGTGCTAATATAGATGACAGGTTAATGGCTAAAAGTCACTGCTAGTTTAGGTTAAGAGTTGATCATTATTACTTATGCTTTTCTGCAAAAAGAAAGTGTCAGCCAGATCCACTAAATTAACCTATGCATGATCCTTGGTGTCATCTATTTTGGTTTCCGACGGGTAAGTCTAGCTGAGTACATTCTCGTACTTAGGGTTTATTCCCTCTTGTTGCAGATGACCTTCTATATTAGGGCTTCTGTAAGTATTGTCTCTACCTAGCGGGTGACGAAGACTAGATCATGGGCATGATCTCTGTTTCCCTTATCCGAATGCTTTTGCGGGTTGTGATCAGCAAACTAGTATTTGTATTTGAACTCGGGTGTGTAAGTTAAACTATTTGCTTCCGCATACTTTACAAGACCTGTTTTGTAATAACGATGACTCTGAGGTGTTGTAACCTATTTGCAAACCGTCTATGAAATGTTGTAACGTACGATATGTTATGTTGAATTACTGTGATCTTGGTTGTATGCAAGTTGGTTTGAAATCCTTCGTGGTTTTAGTTGACTATCGGGTTTATATGGGCTCAAGTGCGAGAATTTGATTGTTTCGGCGATTATTTTTATACTTGTGCTCTTATAAATTGGTCGGTTCTATGACAGCTCAAAGATCCCAAGAAGCGCTACACGGTTTCACTCAGGAAAGCACTCAGACGACGCTTGTTCCTGCTCGGCAAGACCTGAAAGAACAAGATGAGGCTTCTAGAGCTCAACCATGAAGTGCTCGGGGGCTTGTCGATACGGGACCCACAGTATACCCCACAGGGAAGGGAGAAGATCTAGTCTAACTAGGATTCTTTCCATGTAATCTTAGTAGTAGTATTATTCTGTAATCCTACTAGAAACTCTCATTGTAAACCGACTAGGATTCTGGCCTCTTGACTATATAAAGGAGGGCAGAGTTCTAGCAGAAGGAACTTAGATAACGCAACACTGGACAATCAATCCAATGCAAGGCTAACGCCGACTGGATGCAGGGCTATTACTCGATCACGGTCGAGGGCTCAAACCAGGATAAATCGACTGTCTGTTGTATTTACCGTCGAGTTCTGCATACGCTAAAGCCCGAACAAACTACCTCGGGTACCCCATGGTAGGCTATCGGTGGTGAAACATCGACAGCCACCCACGGCATGACCTGAGGACAGTGATTCTCTTTTGTCGAGATCGGACCCCTCAAGGGTATAGCCGTGAGATTTGGTGGGTCGAAAAAGGTCTTTCCTGATTTGCTTGGGTCAACTGGTGATCGACTCCATATTCTCAGCGGTCAATCCTTATATTCTCGGGTCCGTTCGACCGGTCCCGAGGGTTTTCTACCTTTCTTCGAGGAAAAACCATGGATCATATCTGGTCGAGACTCAAACATAGGCTGGGATGCCCACGGCACTCGTGCGCCTAGGTTCTAGCCACTAGCAGGCCTGTCCCTTTCCACCCTCACTCTAAAGATGTCCAGAGCAATTGTCGAACCTGTCGGTGGGCCAACCTTCAAACTCCTAGGCCTAGACGGGCCGTAGGAGCCTTTTCAGCTTTGTATCCCTTTTAACCGTGACAGGTCATGGCCCGTTCAGGAGGTGAAACGTCCGGTGCATTTTCTGAGGCGATGACCATAGGTTGCCTGCGCACGCCCCACGACGAGTCATGGTGACAGGTCATGGTAGGCGTGGAGATCTAGATGGACAATTGGTTTCCTCGCACCTGTCACCCCTATCAAACTAAAGGGCTAGCCCTCTGTGTTTCATATGCACACCTATATCGATACCTCCGCAGTCACACTGCCACCGACGACGCTTAGGTTTCCTGCCTCCGCATCTCCACCGCCGTTGAGCCCGCATCCATCCACCCCACCTCCAATGGATCCATGGTGCCGTTCTAACATCACCTTCTAGCGCATGGAGGGCCTCATCCATCGCGGTCTTCTCTGAGCACGGACCTCGATCGAGGAGTGGTTGCTGCCTAGTGACGAGGAATTGTCGTCGCCGCCCGATGGCTACGTGGCATCGTTCGCCCACTTCCATGAGCGTGGGCTTGCAATCCCCGCCCATAAATTTCTTCGGGGGCTGCTGCACTACTACAAGATTGAGCTACAACATCTTAATCCCAACGGGATCCAGCACATGGCGACGTTCATCGTGCTGTGCGAGGGATTCCTATGGATCAGTCCCCACTTTGACTTGTGGAGGCATTTCTTCACCGTCAACCTCCAGAAGAAGAGGGAGAAAAGCGGCAGGCAGGAGCTGCACATGCCGATGGGGTGCACCAGCATCCAACTTTGAAACAATCGGGTCAGCAAGTACCCATCCATGTAGCTCTCGACGTCAAACAAGGGGTGGCACTCACAGTGGTTCTACCTCAAGAATGACATCGCTGCCCCTCTGTCGGAGTTCACCGGGCGCCTGATCAAAGAGGCCCCAGAGCAGTGGAGGAAGTGGGGCATCCCAGAGAAGGACAAGAAGAAGATCCAAGACCACATTGCCGCCATCCACATCCTAAAGGAGAATAGCCTAAAGGGGTCAGGCGCCATTGGGGCTTACCACGCGAGGAGGATGGCGCCGTTGATGATGCGCGCGCTCCCGCTATACACTATGGCGCCTGAGGCATCATTCGATGGAACGACGCTCATCGAGGGAACGCTCCCTAATTCCGAGATCGCGCAACGCATCAAGGAGGCGATGGAGCCTTTGTGGGACGACACGGGTGCCACCCTCGACTTTGTCTACCCGATGCCGGGGCATCCTTCGATGCGGCCAGAGCTAGGCTACGTCGTCTTTGTAAGTTTTCCTTTCTCTTGCCTTCTCTTCAATTGATTTCCCGACCCCATGATACTAACTTTGAGAGGGGCTAGACTAGCCGAGGGACCTCATTCTCATGGATCACCCAGCGCTATTGCCGAGGGATTTGGCCATGAGGATGGCGAATTGCGCCGAGGGCGAGCGACTGAGGAAGGCGAAGAAAGATAAGAAGAGGAAGAAGTAGCAAAACTGTAGGTGTGGGAATGAAGGAAGGACACCAACGATGATGATGATGATGACGATGGTGACGATGATGAGGTGGTGGAGGAAGAAAAATCGATAGACGGTGATATCAAGTGGGACAACCTAGAGAACAAGGATGTGCTGATAGGTGTCAATTCATCCTTGTAGGCGTCGGGACCCTTCCCATTCCATGGAGGGGAGAGCATGTCATGGGAGTCAGCGGGGGCAGGACGTACCGTCAGCCTGCCCCTGGGGCCAACAGAGGCGGGTGGCTTCACCATCGCGCCCGAAGAGCCAAGGGGAGCGAGGCGTTCTCCCAGTGTGCCCTAGGAGCTGCCAGGGTTGAGCCCCTCTACCTAGGAGCGAGGTGCGGGCTCAAAATGGCCTCCTTCCAATGAGGCAGAGCAAAGGTCAGGGGGTTCACCCCCCAAACACATCTGCCACCCGACGACACTGAGGTGAGACATCTGCCCCCAAACACATTTTCCTATTTTAGTCAGATTTCATAGTGACTTATGTTTTTCGTCCCTTGCAGCATCGGTAGGCAACGAAATCCTTTGGTGCTGGCGCCGAAGAAGAGCATCGCCCTGTAATCGAGGTGGCAGCCATCGGCTGGTGTCACTCTCGTTTTGGGCAAGAGAGGCACCAGTGTGACCACAGTGGCGCCTATGCCCTTGGTGGGACGGGCGGACGTGGGCATTCAAGGGGCGCCTTCAGAGGTCGCGGAGCAGCCGGTGACGGCCGCGATACCACTACCGGTGGCGAGACGGACGGGGCTAACGATTGTGCTCATGGCACCGACCGTGGTGGGCATGGCATAGCCAGTCATGACCTACCAACGCAGGTGGAGGTGGAGATGGCCATGACAGATGGGTCACAACCAAGCGCAACCGTAGCGGCGGCTGTGGCACCGACACGACCCGTGCCATTGGTGGCCCAAGCGATGGCTCCTAGCATGGGCCAGATGGGGGGGGATGCGGTCGAGGGGTCCCCAGGAGTCATGGTGCTAGGAGAGAGGTTGGCATCAGCATCGCTGACCTGTTCCATCACCGGAGGGGCGTCCCAGCGGGGACATCACGGCGACAGGGGTCAGTGGCGCTTGGAGCCAGCGAGGACTCGTCCCTAGCCCTAACGTCGGTGGGTAGTGACTTGCCCATGCGAGGCAAGCCCCTGCTCTAGTGGGTGGATCCACAGCATCCGGCGTCGGCGCTTTTTACCCTAGATGCTGTCGTAGAGAGCATGGAGCAGGAGAGCCTCGATGTAGGGATCGCGTCTATGCTCGAGGCCCTAGACCACATCGTGGGCGCATTGCACAACATCGTTGTTCCCTCTGGCCAGGTATTGCTTGGTCCTACTTCTTGCCCTTATCTTCCATTATATACTTTTTGTATCCTGACCATCGTCTTTCTGTAGTCCCTTATAGCTCATAGCCAGGGGAAATCTCGGTTCCTTTGTCAACAGAAGGAAGCCTGGGACCGCATCATCGAGGAGGCGTGGCTACATGGGGAGGTGATAGCTCAGCTTGTTGCCACCCAGCAGAGGGTGGCCAAGCTACCCCCCTTGCCGAGGAGGCGGCCAATCTTTAGTCACGGGTGGCCGAGGCCCGTCGGGATGTTGACGAGGCCGAGAAGGCGTTCAAGGCCCTATCGGTGAGGTCTTGAAAGGATGACAAAGAAGCTACCAGGGTCAGGGAGGAGCGGGGTGAGTTGCTCTAGAAGGACACCGAGACCCACCAGTGGATCCTTGACCTTCTGGGTGAGGTTGAGAAGGAAAGGGATCTAAAGCTAGGGCCCAAGGAGAAGCTTGCAGCCCTAGAGAAGAGGGTGAGCCTGGATGCCATGGCGGTTGCTCAGCTATGCTAAGGAGCGGGATGAACTGAATCCAAACCATGGAGAGGCTCCACTCGAAAACATGGTGCGGACTCATGAGGAGCGTGACTAGGCTTTCGAGAGCGTGACCAGGCCTGCCAAGAGCGCAACGACTGCGCAGCAGAGGGTCAGCTCCCTCTAGGCCAAGCTTCGAAAGCGCGATGACCTAGAGGCTGGAGGCCAAAAGCATTTCTGCTAGGCTAGCTATGGATCTTGCCAAGGTGAGGAGGAATCTTAAGGCGGAGAGTGACGAGCTTGGTATCCTAAGCGCCGCCCTCAGAGTGGTCTGCGATGACCTTGAGGTGGTAGCGGTCAGAGGGGACCAGCTCGCTCGTGACTCGTGCTGTTGAGATCATGGCTCGAGTGTGCTAGCTCGAGAGGAATGCCCTTCGTGCTAGGGTCAATCAGTCCTTTGTGACTGCTCGTTCTCATTATGGGGACAACATCGATCTGGAGGCAATGAGCCATAGCTACGTGCCCAGTTATGAAGTCCACGAGCTGGAGGAGATGGAAATGGTGGTGGCTCCCCTTTCGCAGGACCTGGCAGACATGATAGAAGGCATAGTTCTCCCCTCGGAGGGGCTAGTTAATGAAATAGGTCGGGCGATCATTTTTGTAATAATCGAACAAGTTCTGATCCTTGTGTTTTGTTCGAAACAAGTCTGATCTTTTATTTCGGTGTGAACAAATTTGTTTTTTCTCCCTTTTTATGTGTGAAAAGGGGTTAATGTGTTCTGACCCTTCTATTTGTTAAGACCGTAGAGTTTGAGGTGTAGGAGGGAAACTTTGATCACGCTGGTAAGCAAGAATGCCATAGCCACTAGGGTGTTGGTTTCTTGCAGTCCGACCAGCCTTACTCTATTGTTCGTTTCTGCAAACCTTGCCACTAGGTTTTTTAACGTGAGAAAGGGGTTGGGCATGGCGATTGTTTCAGAAAGGGTATATATATACCCTTATCAGCTCTCGAGTAAGGCCCGACCCCTTGCCGTTGCTGGGGTTGGGTGTCACTAAAGATCGAGGAGAGGATAGCGAAACTAGTAAGGAGAAAGCGTCTCTTAGTTTTCATACGTACCCCCTCCCTATGATCTGAGCCATCGTTCTATGGCCATGCATTCGGTCTCCTTACTGAGTACAACTTTCCTTGAGCCCCCGCGCATAGCGGGGGTCCGGTCGAGGGTCGGCTCGTCTTTGTGATCGTCACCCTGTCCACGGTTTCCGCAACTGGAGGGGTTGAGCTAATGTCACTTGCCTCGATGGCTCGAGTGACATGCTCAGCTGAGCTCGCTAACGGGCATGTCTGAATGGAATTTGGGTCCGTTCTTCATGATGGGGTTGGCATAGACCTCATGTGGTATTCCACTGCTCCTTAACCCGCCTCCCGATAGATGTTTGAGTCATTTTGGAGACCGACTTAGGTGGCCCACTAGCCTCCCCTAGGTGAAGATTCTGTGGGCATAGCTTGAGGTTAGGCTCGAACGAGAAGGTCGAGATAACCCTGTCCGCTTCTGAGCGGGTCGGGCAAAGGCTGCTAGAGCTCATCTGTGTTTTCTCCCCTGGCTCTGTTTGACGCGAGGTGGCCTCGAGCCCTTCATAGGCCATCCTTCAAACCTCGGTCGGTTGAATTCTTGAGTCGGGGTCAGGCCGCTTGAGCCCCTGAGCCCTATTGGGCTCGGTAGGGGTTGGCCGAGTTTTATGCATCGCCTCGTCCTTGGTTTCCACAACCAGAGGGGTTGAGCTAATGACACTTGCCTCAATGGCTTGAGTATCGTGCTCGATGAGCTCGCTAATGGGTATGTTCGAGTGGAATCCGGCTCTGTCGTTCGTGATGGGGTTGGCATAGCCCTCATGTGGCATTCCACTACTCCTTAACCCACCTTCGGGTAGATGCCTGAGTCGTTCGAAAGACCGACTTAGGTAGCCCGTTGGCCTCCCCTCGATGGAGATTCAGTGGGCTTGGCTCAAGGTTAGGATCGAACGAGAAGGTCAAGATGACTCTGTCCACTTCTGAGCAGGTCAGGCAAAGGCCACTAGGGCTCATCTTTGTTTTCTCCCCTAACTCTATTTGATGTGAGGTGGCCTCGAGCCCTTCGCGGGCCAGCCATCGAACCTCGGTCAGGTCGCCGCTCATATCGAATGAGATGATTACCGCTTTGTGACACGATGCTAAAGCGTTGTGACACAATAATTGCTTATGCGATGCTTGGATGTATGAGATGAATGTATGGATGAATGTATGAATGCATGCATGGGAATGGATGAATGAATGCTCATGCACTAGAGAAGTAAAGTGGGGGTTGGTAAAGTTACCTCGATGGCTCGAGTGACGGGTTCAGGGAGCTCTTACTGAATATGTTCGTGTGAAATCTAGGTCTATCGTTCATGACGGAGTCGGCATAACCCGCATGGGGCATCCTGTTGCTCCCTACCCATCTCTCGATAGTGGCCTGAGCCATTCGATCAACTTAGGTGACCTACTGGCCTCTCCTCGATGGAGATTCCGCAGGTGGGCCCCTCCAAACGCTTCCTAGGAAGGTGAAGGCTAAAGCTCGAGGTATGGGGACAAAAACTCTAATCACATTGGTGAGCAAAAATGTCGTAGCCGCTTAGAGCATATGTTTCGTACTGTCTGACCAGTTTTACTCAGCGTTTGTGTCCGCACACCTTGCCTTTAGGCTTTAGCATGAGAAAGGGGTCAGGCATAGAGAATGTCTACCGAATAGACACTCTTGCCAGGCCCCTAAGTGAGCTCCCGACCCCATGCCATTGCTAGCGTTGGGTGTCACTTAGAGATGACCTGTCTCTCGGTAGTGGCCCGAGCCTGTCCGATCGACTTGGGTGACCTGCTGGCATAGGACTTACCTATGGAGATAGAGGATGAGATAATCTCGCCCAAGAAATTAGTTAGGCAGATAAGTCAGGTGGCGAACTTGTAATAAATGGACGAGCTATTAAATTTTGTTATGACCAAACAACTTTTTAGCCCTTCTCCCCTTTTTGTATAAAATGTTAGTGTGTTTCGATCATTTCCGTCATTGAGGCCATAAAGCTCAGGGTGTGGGTGAACAAATTCTGATCACGCTGGTGAGCAAAAACACCATAGCCACTAGGGTGTAGATTTCTTGTAGTCTGACTAGTTTTACTCAGCTTTCGTTTCTACAACCCTAGCTTCTAGGTCTCAACACGTGAGAGGGTTAGGGCATAGAGAATGTTTGTCAGTTGGATATACTCTTAGACGCGTACCGACTCTTTTTCGTAGTTAAGACTAAAAGGCTTGGGGTGCGAAAAAAACTCATGATAACGCTGGTGAGCAAAAACATCAGTAGCTGTTGGGGTGTAGGTTTCTTGTAGTCTGACCTGTTTTACTCAGCATTCATTTTGCAACCCTTGTTTCCAAGTCTCAACGTGAGAAAGGGTCAGGCATAGAGAATATCTACTGGATAGATATGCTCTTATTAGCCTCCGAGTGAGGTCTGACCCCTTGCCATTGCTAGGGTTGGGTGTCACTAAAGATCGGGGAGTCGATAGCGAAACTGATAAGAGAAAATGTGCGTATATTAAGGGTAAAAGCGACATAGCTGCTCGATGTTCTAGGCATTAACGAAGACTTTGCCTTTGATGGTCTTGAGCTTGTAGGTGCCTGGTCGGAGCACCTCCGCGATGACGTATGGTCCCTCCCACGGTGGAGAGAGCTTGTGGCAATTCTTGTTGCTCTGGATGAGGCGGAGCACCAGGTCCCCGACGTTGAAGGCCCGACATCACACTCGATGGTTGTGGTACCGGCGTAACGCTTGCTGGTACCTGGCCAAGTGGAGGAGGGCAATGTCACGCGCTTCATCTAGTTGGTCTATGGCATCCTCGAGGGACCCCTCGGCTCCCTGTTCATTGTACGCCCTGACCCTTGGTGCTCCATAGTCGAGGTCGGTCGGGAGGACAGCCTCAGAACCATAGACCATGAAGAATGGCATGTAGCTGGTGGCCCGGCTGGGGGTCGTACTTAGGCTCTAGAGCACCGCGGGAAGTTCCACGACCCAATATTTGCTAAACTTGTTCAACCGGTTGAAGATCCTAGGCTTGAGGCCTTGTAGGACCATGCCATTCGGGTGCTCGACCTGCCCTTTTGTGCTGGGGGTGCGCCATGGTGGCCCAATCAATGTGGATGTGGTATTCATCGCAGAATTGGAGGAATTTTTTTTTGGTGAACTACATGCCATTGTCCGTGATAATGGAGTTCAGGACTCCAAAGTGATGGACGATGTCAAAGAAGAACATCACGGCTTGCTCAGACTTGGTCGTGGAGATCGGTCGAGCCTCTACCCACTTTGTAAACTTGTCTACAGTGACAAGCAAGTGCATATAGCCACCAGGTGCCCTCTTGAGAGGTTCGACTAGATCGAGCCCCCAGACCGCGAATGGCCACGTGATGGGGATCGTCTGGAGTGCTTGGACCGGCAGGTGGGTCTGCCGAGCATAGTATTGGCACCCTTCGCAGGTGCGCATAATATGTTCAGCGTTGGCTACCACGGTCGGCCAGTAGAAGCCTTGTCGGAACGTGTTTCCTACCAGGGCTCTAGGCGTGGCATGGTGACCGCAGACCCCACTATAGATATCGCTCAGCAAACGCTTTCCTTGTTTAATGGGGATGCGGTGCTGTAGGACCTTGGTGTGGCTTCGCCTATAGAGCTTGCCATCAATAACGGCAAAGGACTTGGCGCGACGTGCGAGCCACCGAGCCTCCATTTTGTCCATCGACAATGCCTCGTAGAGGAGGTAGTCGAGGTAAGGTGCCCTCCAGTCGGTCAGAGGGTCAAGCTCTGTCACTAGATCCTAATCAAGCTCCATGACTTCAGGGTCGGATGGAGCCGATGGCTGGTTAGCCCCCGAGCACAAGGCAAGTGGCCCATCACTAGCTTATTTTGGCTCCTTGTAGCGGACTGAGGGTTTGTACTAATTGCTAGCGAAGATGCCTATTGGCACTAGCTCTTGGTCAGACGCCGCTTTTGCTAGCGCATCGGCCACCTCGTTGAGATGCCTTAGGATGTGATTGAGCTCAAGACCATCAAACTTGTCCTCTAGCTGGTGGTCTTCTCAGCAATGCGTAGCCATCTTGGCATTGTGGTAGCTTGATTCCTTCATGACTTGGTTGATGACTAGCTGGGAGTCGCCCCGAACATCAAACCATCAGATACCCAACTCGATGGCGAGTTGTAGGCCATTGATGAGCACCTCATATTAACCACATTGTTGGAGGAGGGGGAAATGGATGCAAACCATGTACCTCAGGTGTACCCCAAGGGGTGAAACAAAGACTAGCCCCATGCCAGTGCCTTTCTTCATTAGCGATCCATCGAAGTACATAGTCCAGTACTCCTGGTCGATGACTGCTGGTGGTATTTGGACCTCGGTCCACTCTGCAATGAAATCAGCCAACACTTGGGACTTGATGGCCGTCTGGGGGGCATATGAAATGCCTTGACCCTATTAGCTCGAGTGCCCACTTGGCGATTCTTCCCATGGCATCCCTGTTTTGGACGACCTCACCGAGAGAGAAGGATGTCATTATCGTCACTAGATGCAACTTGAAGTAGTGACACAACTTCCATTTGGTGATGAGGACGGCATATAGGAGCTTCTGGATTTGGGGTAGCGGGTCTTGGAATCGGACAAGACCTCGCTAATGTAGTATATGGGACACTGCACTTTGAGGGTATGTCCCTCTTCTTCTCGCTTTACCACTAGAGTAGCGTTGACCACTTGCATGGTGGCCACGATGTAGAGCAGAAGTGGTTCCCCATTGTTCGAGGGGGACCAAGATCGGGGCCTTCATCAGAAGCTGCTTGATCGTGTCAAGTGCCTCCTGAGCCTCGGGCGTCCATTCAAAATGGTTGGCCTTCTTCAGGACCCGATAGAGGGGGAGACCTCATTCGTCTAGGCACAAGATAAAGTGGTTGAGTGCAGCGAGGCACCCTATAGCTCGTTGTACCCCCTTTATTCTCTAAATCGGGTCCATCCTCATGATGGCCAAGATCTTCTATGGGTTGGCTTCGATGCCATGCTTGAAAACGATAAAACCTAGCAGCATACCCCTTGGGACCCCAAAAACACACTTCTCGGGGTTGAGCTTGATGTCGTTTGCTCGGAGTTTTGCGAAGGTCTATTCTACGTCGGCTATGACCTTGTTAGCCCGTTTGGATTTGACCACAATGTCATCCATGTAGGCCTCAACGGTTCGCTTTATGAGGTCCTCGAAACACTTGAGCATGCAACGCTGGTACGTAGCCCCCATGTTTTTAGACCAAACGATATTGTAACGTAGCAGAACGATCCGAATGGGGTGATGAAAGATGTCACGAGCTAGTCGAACTCTTTCATCATGATTTGATGGTACCTAGAGTACGCATCAAGGAAGTAAAGGGTTTCACACCCTAAGGTTGAGTTGACTACTTGGTCTAATGCGTGGCGAAGAAAACAGGATCCTTTGGACACAGCTTTGTTGAGACCCATGTAGTCAACACACATTCTCCATTTCCACTCTTTTTTGTACAAGAACGGGATTGGCTAACCACTCATGGTGGTATACTTCCTTGATGAACCCGGCTCCTAGAAGCTTCGCAATCTCCTCGCCTGATCGCCCTGCTTTTCTCCTTGTCGAAGCGACATAGGGCACTGCTTCACCTGGCTTAGAGCCTGGCCTGATCTTCAAGGCGTGCTCAGTGACTTCTCTCAGAATGCCTAGCATGGCCAAGGGTCTCCACGTAAAGATGTCTCTGTTGGCATGGAGGTAATCTACTGAGCGCGCTTTCCTATTCAGGGGGAAAGCGTGGTGCCAATGCGCACATTACTTTGCCCTAGGAACCACTAGGGTCTATGAGGACCTCCTTGGTGCCCTCTACAGGCTCAAAAGACCAAGCTGACCGCTTGGGGTCAGGTGCTTCTTTGGCGACCTCCTTCCTAATGGCCGCAAGCTCCTTGGAGGCAATGATTGTCATGGCATGTTTGTAGCACTCGACCACACACTCGTAGGCGTGCTGGAAGGAGGTGCTGATGGTGATGACCCTATACGGTCTCAGCATCTTTAGCTTCAGATAGGTGTAGTTGGGGATAGCCATGAACTTCGTGTAGCATGGACATCTCAGGATGGTGTGTGTGGGGTGTATGACCCCGGATACCCATGGTAGACCACATGGGCTGTGCCCCTAGGGGTGGCCCAGCCCACAAGAAGAAGCCTTGCGGGGCATGACTCTGCTCGGCGCCTTCCGCAAGACATCGGGAAGATATCTAGAAGATACTACGAGATCTATTAGGATATGTATGATCCTAAGATTCCTGTAATCAGTTATTACTTTCCGGTTATCTCTCAGATCTAATCGACTTGTAACCCTACCTCTCGGACTATATAAGGCAGACAGGGACCCCCTCTAAAATCACGACATATCATACGATAGCTAATACAAACCAACAGACCACAGAAGTAAGGTATTACGTCATACTGATGACCTAAACCTGTCTAACTCGTGTGTCTCTGTTGCCTTCTTCTTCTTGATCTCGTGCTCCCCTGCCGATCAATCTACCTTCATGGGATACCCCTTGGAGGACTGCCGATGATATTCTATCGACAGTTGGTGCACCAGGTAGGGGTGTGCGTATTGTTTCCTTATCGAACAAGATGGCTTTTTCCACTAGGCTCTTCGCCCCTTCCTATAGCCTAGCCAGATCTTCATGGTCAGATCCATCTCGTGGGTCATCAACGCTGACGGAGTTGAAGAGCTCCTCGAGCTAGGGAAGATTAGTTCTGCGTCGATCACCCCCGCACCTACAACTATAGATCCAATCTCGAAGCCTGATTTCGAGGTCTCCTTCGGCAACTACTCATCGTCCGCTTCCTCGCTACCAGAGGAGGTTGATCAACAATGACGATCTGATCGAATCCATCGATCGGGTTAGACTGAAGCTCGCCGATTGTCTCTCCATTGCCGAATCAGCACTGGACACTCTGGTTCAGCGCCGACCACCCTCCGATCTAGATCTATTGGAGGGTGCTTAGGAAACTATAGGGGCTATGGCACTACCCTTCAGGTTCTCCAGCGCTGTTGCCGCTCACCAACATGCCCTGAGGGGCAAACTCGCCGACCAGGTCGCCGTCTAGCTTCTGCCAGCCATCAACACGCTACACTTAGGCCGGAGCCCTAGGGCGCACCTCTAGACCATCACGGAAGAAGCTCCGGGCTCCGAGTCTCAGGGATCTACGGAGACCCTCACTGAAACCTTCTCAGATCAATTTCTCCTTCCACCCTTCTGAGGTGGCGCAATCTTCAATGTCAGCATCGACAACCCTCCCCAGAACAGCGAAACCGAGGAGGAGCGTGTTGCTCGGAAGAACCAGAATGTCAACCGCACACAGCGATGAGAAAATGAGACATCCATCGCGAGGGCCAAGGCTGCTCGGAATAATCGGCTTGACTCTCAGGGAAGACCGCTCCCGCTCTACCGCGACGTCGACGAAGAATTCCTCCGCATCGATGGCCACGACGTCTTCAAGACTCCAAGCGCCAATTTGGCAGTAGCCGCCAACGAGCTCGCTCGTTTCCCTCAAACGCCCGAGCTCGCCAAGATCGCTGCCATGCTTAAAGCGGCTCACTGTCAGGTCAATGAGATCCACGAGGATCAGAGACCTTCGTGCTCTACAGACTAACTGGTCGGGTGGTTTATATTAAACATAAATATATTTTCACGCCAACTGATCGCCGAATTACATACGCCGTTTCATCACCATTGCTGATTTTTCTCCGGAGTTTATTTATTTGTGCGTCATGTACTACCCGTTCTATATATTTGTATTATAGGATCATCGTCCAGGTGATCGAATCACCTGGTGCTCAGACTTCTCCACCGATCAACTAGTCAGACCGCTTAGTTCATGGACTCCATCGCTGACCAGTTGATCATACTATTCGCCGGTCGCTTCTACTCAATGCTCACTTCGCCAATGACCAGTTGACCAGACTGTTCGCCGCTCGTGCTTCATCGCCAGCTACGCCGGTTACTCTTCAGCGCTCGGATTCTTCGTGCTCGAGGACTAAGTGGGCACACTTCACTGCACGAATGTCGCCAGCTACGCCGGGGATTCCTCGGTGCTCGAACATCACCGCCTACGCCGGGGACTCCTCGCTCCTCGGTGCTCGATCATCGCCAACGACACCGGGGACTCCTCGCTCCTTGGTGCTCGGTCATCGCCAGCGACGCTAGGGGCTCCTCGCTCCTCGGTGCTCGGTCATCGACAGTGACGCCGGGGACTCCTCGGTGCTCGAACATCATCGTCTACATCAGGGACTCCTCGCTCCTCGATGCTCGGTCATCGTCAGTGACACCGGGGACTTCTCACTCCTCGGTGCTCGATCATCACCAGCAATGTTGGGACTCCTCGCTCCTCGGTGCTCGGTCATCGCCAGCGACACCGGGGACTCCTTGCTCCTCGGTGCTCGGACATCACCAGCGACGCTGGGGACTCCTCGGTCCTCGATGCTCGGTCATCGACAGCAGCGCCGAGGACTCCTCGCTCCTCGGTGCTTGGACATCACCAGCGACATCGGGGACTCCTCGCTCCTCGGTCATCGCCACCTACGCCAGGGACTCCTCGCTCCTCGGTGCTCGGTCATCGCCAGCGACGCCAGGGACTCCTCGCTCCTCGGTGCTCGGTCATCGCCAGCGACGCTAGGGACTCTCCTCGGTGCTCGGACATCACCAGCGATGCCGGAGACTCCTCGATCCTCGATATTCTATCGACAGTGTGGTAGGTTCCATGGAACCTGACCACCTCAAAGGTAAGGGTCTCCATCCTATAATTGGTTGGATCCCCAAAGGTGATAGGCAGATCGATCTACCCAAGTGGCATGGCCTGCTTTGTAGGCACGATGCCATGGAAAGGCACTCTAGTCGATCGGATGCGTGATCGGTTGATGCCCATGGCGTCGAGCATTTCGGCGTACATGATGTTGAGGCCACTGTCTCCATCCATCAACACATTAGTGAGCTGCTTCATGACGATGATTGGGTAGACCACGAGCGGATATCTTCCCGACTGTGGGATGCTTTTCGGGTGGTCGGTCCGATCAAAGGTTATGGCGGACTCCGACCATCAGAGGAAGGAAGGCGCGGCTGGCTTGGCCATATAGACCTCGCGGCGCGTAAGCTTCTGGCGGCACTTGGAGTCGTAGGCCACCGATCCTTCAAAGATCATGAGGCAGCCATCCAGTGTTAGAAAGCCACCGTCCTTCCCCTCAACGTCGTCTATGGCTGGCTTGGGGTCCCCCTATGCCCCCCTTGTTGGAGCCTCTAGACAAGAACCACTTCATGAGGCCGCAGTCCTTGTATAGATGCTTGATGGGGAAGGCATGGTTCGGGCATAGCCCTTTGAGTAGCTTCTTGAAGTGGTTCGAGGTACCCTCAGTGGGCTTTTGACCCCCCTTACAGTCGGCGATGGCCACGAGCGAGCCCTCGCACCGCTGCTTGTTCTTCTTCTTCTTGCTAGGATGGTTGGAGGCACCTTTGCTGGTGTCCTTGTCTCGCTTCGCCTTGCCTTGCCCTTGAGGCAGTCGAAGATCGCTCCGATCGCCTCCTCATCCGAGGCATGGCTGGTGGCGATGTCGAGGAGCTCCTTGGTTCGTGGGCCCTTACATCCTAGCTTATGGACTAGGGACTCACAGGTGGTCCCAGACAGGAAAGCTCCTATGACATCGGCGTCGATGACGTTGGGCAGCTCGTTGCACTGCCAGGAGAAGCGCCAGATGTACCCACAAAGGGTTTCTTCAGTCTTCTATCGATAGTTTTTAAGATCCCATGGGTTCCTAGGATGCGTGTATGTACCCTAGAAGTTTCCCACGAAGATCTTTTTCAGGTTCGCCCAACTTTGTATTCTGGTGGGTGGAAGGTGTTCCAACCACGTTCGCACCGAATCAGCCAGGAAAAATGGAAGGTTGCGAATAATGAAATCATCATTATCCGCTCCACCGGCTTGGCAAGCAAGCCGATAATTCTCGAGCCATAGTCCAAGATTTGTTTCCCTAGAGTATTTCAAGATGTTGGTCGGCGGTCGATATCATGGTGGGAAGATAGCGTTGAGGATGTGTTGACTGAAGGCCTAAGGTCCTGGTAAGTCAGGGCTCGAGCTTCGGTCATCACCGCTATTGTAGCGTCCACCACGATGAGGGTGGTAGCCGCGGCTAGCCCCCTCCCTCGCATCGCCGCGGGCACGCCTACGGGCATCAAGGGTGTTGCGCGCGTCATAGTGGCGGCCGAGACGCTCATGCATCAGGACTGCGGTGCGTGGCCTGCTGCCTTGCGGTGCCTAGTGGACTGATGCGTCCTTATCGGGTCATTCTGAGGGCATGCACTGGCTAGCGTCGAGCTCGCATCATCGAAATAGTAAGCTCCAGTAGCGTGCGAATCTCATGATGGGCCTGATGATCCTCGGGCGTCGCGGGCCTCGGAAGCCCCCGGAGCAAGGCCGCCGTAGTAGCGATGTTCTGGCTCGCCCGGGTGAAGTGTGGGAGGGCTTCATTATCCTCGATGATCCTCCGGTTCACGTCGTGGGCCATGGCGCGTGCACGCCACCGTCTCCATGGCGCTTGATCTCTCGCTCGAGCTCCACACATTCCTGCTTGAGCTAGAGTCATGCTTCATCGAGCTCTTGTGCTGGGCCTTCAGCTGCTCTACCCACAGGCGAGGTGAGGCCCCTGCATCCCTCTCGACCTCGTCGTCAAAGTCATTCATCAGGATAGCCTCTCCCTCGTGGATGCTTTCGACGTGTCCCTCGGGGGTACCTGCCATGAAATATTCATGAGAGGGATGATGACTCCCTCTGCTGGAGTCAGAGCTAGAGGGCGACTCTGATTCTCCTGCGAGGAGGTTGTGGAAAGATTCCGTGACATATTCGGTTATCCCCACGAACTCGTCGTTCACAGGGGATGGAGGAGTGCGTTGTGCCACAAGGTGGCCAATGGTCTTTGCAGCGTTGTGGAGACCGAATGGGAGCACTATCGGGGCGCTCCGGATGAGGTAGTCTGGAGAGAGCAGCTCTCCTCCGGCAAGCTGTGCCATGACATTGGCGAACAAGAAGGTGAGGAGGCGCAGGTCCTCCTGGGACGGTTGGGATCCCAGGAAGGTGCTGAGCTGGCTCTCTAACCTCCCGTAGTCGAAGCCGAGGACTCGAGGGCATGGGCCTCCGGTGCGTGCAACTGCACCTCCTCAAGCGCCTTGGCGATCGCGTCGAGGTCGGCAGAGTGGAGAGCTTGGACGGTGATAGGAGCCTACGCCAACTCTCCCTCCGTTGTGACGATGAAGTCTTGGTCCCCGAAGCGCACGTGCGCGTCCGGGACCCAGCTGACGCCGTGACTGGCCATCCGAGACCTGAATTGGACATCGAGACACGTAAAAGGCCCCTACCTGGCGCGCCAGCTGTCGGTGTTTCGAGTTACCACCGGCGAGTAAATTTGTATTATTACGCGTCTGACTCGGATGGTGTGCTTAGAGGACACGAGGTTTATACTGGTTCAGGCAGAAAGTCCCTACGTCCAGTTCGTTACTGCTGCTCGTGTTACTAGCATTGTAAGTTTGTAGTAGGGGGTACAAACGGGCGAGAGAGGGAAAGGATCCCAAGTCTCTGGTGAAAAGATGTGAACGAGTGTTGAGAGCTCGATCGCTGCTCAGCCGCATGTTCGTGTCGTGTTCTTGTGTGTTTATCTCGTGTTCTGATCGGTTCGGGATGATTCGATCGGTACTCGATGGGTCGATCCCCTCTATGGGACGCCCTGCTTTCCCTTTTATAGGCCAAGGAAAAGCACGGGTTATAGTAGAGAAAAAGAGAAGAATGAGAGGGAGAAGAAGTCCTTCAGGATCGTCGGGTCCTTCTTCTCCTTTATGCGGGTCCCGTCGACCCTGTAGATGTCAACAGGGACAGCTCCACGTCGTGGTCCTGTCCGTCACTGGCGCCATGCGCAGGCATCGTCTGCCGGTCATGGCATTCCATTCTGTCCTGGCGGACGTCGTGATTAACTGACGCGCCTATCAGTGTTCGTACGATGGTTAGACAGAACAGCATCGGCACGCCTGACGCTATTCTTGATGTGAACCCTCAGGTATAGCCCCGTCACGGCCACGGGTTACATCGGGGCGTGCCGATCTCTTCCTTGGTGTTAGAGTTTTGACCCAAACCCATACGCATGGACCTGGAGTGGTTGGCGGCGGTATGGGACCCCGTCGGGCGAGGCGGAGCCCGCGGCCTCGGGATCGGGCGAGGCGGAGCCCACGTACCTGGGGTCGGTTGGAGCTGTAGTTGCGCCCTTGACTGCTCGGATGAATCGATGTTGATGGTCATTAGATCCTCCTCTTCGGGTACACTAGTATTGGTTCCCGACACATGATAAGAGGATCTCTACTGCAGATCGTATCTATTTAAGAATGAAAATAGTTTAAGGATTGTAGTTTTAGAGAAGGATCCAAGACTAATCAAAATAGTGGTGTGGATCCAATTTTTTATATTTAGAAGAGTTTCACTCCCCAAATCCAAACAAATGCACCTTTCCCTTATTTCCTACTGCCATGATTCTTTTTTTTTCCTCCCTATTCCCATGGATGCAATGCAATTTGCTGGCAACCCTCGGGTTTTCAGCTTGACGATCGTCATTTCTCGAAAAAAAAAACCATCGCCTTAGCACAAAATCGTGTTTTTTAAAGGCACAGCACAAAATCGTGTTATCTGAATTTGTCGGCGGTTGTATATGGCGAACGAGCATCGTGTGCATCACCAACCATGTTCCATCTTTGAAAGCGCTGATCGGAAGGTGTTGTGATATCACGGAAGCTATTGCTTTGATCTATCAAGGCGAGATGCTCATGAGAGATCACACACACTACACAGGAGACCTGATGTTTGGTAACGAGGTTCGACGAAGCCTACGTCTCCGGGGCATGCTTACGGGTGTTTCTCCCCGAAACCGTGACACCGTCCGCCCGGGGCGCCGGCCAAAATAGTCGGTACCCCCCGCGATCCTGTCACCTTTGTGTTGCTACTCTCAAGTGGTGGAGTAGGTTACAAATGCAGCCCCCTCCTCCTTTTATACAGGGATCGGGTTACAAGAGCCAACACCTAGCTCACCTAACCCTATACTGCTAATTACAACACTACTCCACTGTAATCTCAACTAGTACAAATAAATATTCGACACATTTATAACAGAAGTGTAACCTCAACTAGTACAAATAAATAGTACAAATAAATATTCGATAAGGTGATTTGTTTAGCAGGGGTGCAAAATTGTAAATGTCATCTCAAACAGAGACTAAGGGCGTGTTCTAAAACAGAAACTAAAATACGAACTAAAATAGTTTTTACTTCTAGGGACTACAAGGAATTAAAAGGGAGGAGAGTGACTACAAGAGAGAAGAGAGAGTGAGAGGTATGGACTGTTTAGTCCCAATTAGCAGCCCCAAAGGACTACTATATTTTAGTCTTTAGTTTCTATTTTAGTCTCTGGTGTTTAGTTCAAAGACACTAATTAAGATTAAAATTTAGTCTTTAGTCCCTTCCCCGTAGAGACTCCCTAAATCCCAATGAGATACAGATTGGGAATCCAACGATGCCTCAGATTAACAGATTCTATAGGAGCGTAATAACAAACTCACGATGCATACTGAATTGAAAATAACATCGGAAATGGAAGTTTTTTTTTTGACGGGTGTATAAACCCAGCTTTTATAGAATGCCAAACGGTAACCAGTTTTACAACATTGGAAATTGAAGATTTGAAGCCAAACGCACATACCAAAACTGCTTAGTTCCTGCTCCTAACCAAGCTAGTACAAATTCGAATTCAGAACTTGAACTCTCAGCGCGAAACATGGCCCAGAATCCAGCATAAGCGCCCGCTACGGCGAGGTCTACTAGCGGACGCGCACGCCTCCTAGTCTACTCGGCGCCGCCGGCGCCCATGCGCACGGGCGGGTTGTGGCGGTCGCGGGGCAGCCTGAGGCGACCCGAGCGCGCCGGCGGGGACGAGCTCCAGGTTCTCGCAGTTGCAGATCTCGATCATGAAGCCGTCGGGGTCCCTGAAGAAGAGCTGGTCTATGGGCGACCCTTCCTCCTCGTTGATGGTCCGCTTCATGTACTGGATGCGCATCTCCTGGAGCCTCCGCTCCATGGCCCCATGTCCTCGCACTGGAACGACACGTGGTTGTCCATGGGGTCCAGCTCCGTCTCCGGCCTCACGTCGGGGGCCCCTCCGCGCGTCGTCGCGCTGCACGAGGTGGATCCCCACGCCGTAGTTGAAGAGCCTGCAACACACGAGTTCGGACAAGTCTGCCGGCGGCCCGCCGGAGAAGCTAAGCATATGTGGTCCGTACGTACCATGCGCCGGAGAAGTCGAGCGCCGGCGGGCGGTGGATGAGCACGAAGCCGAGCGCCTTGACGTAGAACCGGACGGAGGCGTCGACGGACTCGCACAAGCGTGAAATGTGGTTGAGCGCCATCATTGGCATCGCCAGCACGTCCTCGCACAGCTTCGTCGAGACGGCCGAGTCACCGACGAGCTCATTCTCCGCGTGATGACGCCCTCCCGCCGCCGCCGCCCGCTTCGTCCTGCCGCAGCTGCCGGCCCGCCGCCGCCGCGTCCCTGCACGCTTCTCCCATGGTCGGTCTCGGCCTCTCGGGCCGTGTTCTACTCTCTCCACACACGCGCTAGCTAGCTCTCGGTCCGATCCGATCCGCCACAGACCAGAAGCGAGGCCACCCGCGCGGCGCTGCTTTATAGAAGGCGAGCGGGGCCCGGCGCGCGCGCGACGCATGGCGCGGGGGCGCGCTCGTGCCGTCGCGCCGGCATGCCACGTTCCAGTGCGCCGCTTGCATAGCCCTAACGTCGGTGGGTAGTGACTTGCCCATGCGAGGCAAGCCCCTGCTCTAGTGGGTGGATCCACAGCATCCGGCGTCGGCGCTTTTTTACCCTAGATGCTGTCGTAGAGAGCATGGAGCAGGAGAGCCTCGATGTAGGGATCGCGTCTATGCTCGAGGCCCTAGACCACATCGTGGGCGCATTCACAACATCGTTGTTTCCCTCTGGCCAGGTATTGCTTGGTCCTACTTCTTGCCCTTATCTTCCATTATATACTTTTTGTATCCTGACCATCGTCTTTCTGTAGTCCCTTATAGCTCATAGCCAGGGGGAAATCTCTGTTCCTTTGTCAACAGAAGGAAGCCTGGGACCGCATCATCGAGGAGGCGTGGCTACATGGGGAGGTGATAGCTCAGCTTGTTGCCACCCAGCAGAGGGTGGCCAAGCTACCCCCCTTGCCGAGGAGGCGGCCAATCTTTAGTCACGGGTGGCCGAGGCCCGTCGGGATGTTGACGAGGCCGAGAAGGCGTTCAAGGCCCTATCGGTGAGGTCTTGAAAGGATGACAAAGAAGCTACCAGGGTCAGGGAGGAGCGGGGGTGAGTTGCTCTAGAAGGACACCGAGACCCACCAGTGGATCCTTGACCTTCTGGGTGAGGTTGAGAAGGAAAGGGATCTAAAGCTAGGGCCCGAGGAGAAGCTTGCGGCCCTAGAGAAGAGGGTGAGCCTGGATGCCATGGAGGTTGCTCGGCTGCGTAAGGAGCGGGATGAACTAATCCAAACCGTGGAGAGGCTCCACTCGAAACATGGTGCGACTCATGAGGAGCGTGACTAGGCTTTCCGAGAGTGTGACCAGGCCTGCCAAGAGCGCAACGACGCGCAGCAGAGGGTCGGCTCCCTCTAGGCCAAGTTCGAAAGTGCGATGACCTAGAGGCTGGAGGCCAAAAGCATTTCTACTAGGCTAGCTATGGATCTTGCCAAGGTGAGGAGGAATCTTAAGGCGGAGAGTGACGAGCTTGGTATCCTGAGCGCCGCCCTCAGAGTGGTCTGCAATGACCTTGAGGTGGTACAGTCAGAGGGGACCAGCTCGCTCGCGACTCGTGCTGTTGAGATCACGGCTCGGGTGCGCTAGCTCAAGAGGAATGCCCTTCGTGCCAAGGTCAATCAGTCCTTTGTGACTGCTCGTTCTCATTATGGGGACAACATCGATCTGGAGGCAATGAGCCATAGCTACGTGCCCAGTTATGAAGTCCACGAGCTGGAGGAGATGGAAATGGTGGTGGCTCCCCTTTCGCAGGGACCTGGCAGACATGATAGAAGGCATAGTTCTCCCTCGGAGGGGCTAGTTAATGAAATAGGTCGGGCGATCATTTTTGTAATAATCGAACAAGTTCTGATCCTTGTGTTTTGTTCAAACAAGTCTGATCTTTTATTTCGGTGTGAACAAATTTGTTTTTCTCCCTTTTTATGTGTGAAAAGGGGTTAATGTGTTCTGACCCTTCTATTTGTTAAGACCGTAGAGTTTGAGGTGTAGGAGGGAAACTTTGATCACGCTGGTAAGCAAGAATGCCATAGCCACTAGGGTGTTGGTTTCTTGCAGTCCGACCAGCCTTACTCTATTGTTCGTTTCCTGCAAACCTTGCCACTAGGTTTTTTAACGTGAGAAAGGGGTTGGGCATGGCGATTGTTTCAGAAAGGGTATATATATACCCTTATCAGCTCTCGAGTAAGGCCCGACCCCTTGCCGTTGCTGGGGTTGGGTGTCACTAAAGATCGAGGAGAGGATAGCGAAACTAGTAAGAGAAAGCGTCTCTTAGTTTTCATACGTACCCCCTCCCTATGATCTGAGCCATCGTTCTATGGCCATGCATTCGGTCTCCTTACGAGTACAACTTTCCTTGAGCCCCCGCGCATAGCGGGGGTCCGGTCGAGGGTCGGCTCGTCTTTGTGATCGTCACCCCGTCCACGGTTTCCGCAACTGGAGGGGTTGAGCTAATGTCACTTGCCTCGATGGCTCGAGTGACATGCTCAGCGAGCTCGCTAACGGGCATGTCTGAATGGAATTTGGGTCCGTTCTTCATGATGGGGGTTGGCATAGACCTCATGTGGTATTCCACTGCTCCTTAACCCGCCTCCCGATAGATGTTTGAGTCATTTTGGAGACCGACTTAGGTGGCCCACTAGCCTCCCCTAGGTGAAGATTCTGTGGGCATAGCTTGATGTTAGGCTCGAACGAGAAGGTCGAGATAACCCTGTCCGCTTCTGAGCGGGTCGGGCAAAGGCTGCTAGAGCTCATCTGTGTTTTCTCCCCTGGCTCTGTTTGACGCGAGGTGGCCTCGAGCCCTTCATAGGCCATCCTTCAAACCTCGGTCGGTTGAATTCTTGAGTCGGGGTCAGGCCGCTTGAGCCCCTGAGCCCTATTGGGCTCGGTAGGGGTTGGCCGAGTTTTATGCATCGCCTCGTCCTTGGTTTCCACAACCAGAGGGGGTTGAGCTATATGACACTTGCCTCAATGGCTTGAGTATCGTGCTCGATGAGCTCGCTAATGGGTATGTTCGAGTGGAATCCGGCTCTGTCGTTCGTGATGGGGTTGGCATAGCCCTCATGTGGCATTCCACTACTCCTTAACCCACCTTCGGGTAGATGCCTGAGTCGTTCGAAAGACCGACTTAGGTAGCCCGTTGGCCTCCCCTCGATGGAGATTCAGTGGGCTTGGCTCAAGGTTAGGATCGAACGAGAAGGTCGAGATGACTCTGTCCACTTCTGAGCGGGCTAGGCAAAGGCCGCTGGGGCTCATCTTCATTTTCTCCCCTAGCTCTATTTGATGTGAGGCAGCCTCGAGCCCTTCGCGGGCTAGCCATTGAACCTCAGTCGGTCGCCGCTCATATCGAATGAGATGACTACCGCTTCGTGACATGATGCGAAGCGTTGTGACACAAGAATTGCTTATGCGATGCTTGGATGTATGAGATGAATGTATGGATGAATGTATGAATGCATGCATGAGAATGGATGAATGAATGCTCATGCACTGGAGAAGTAAAGTGGGGTTGGTAAAGTGACCTCGATGGCTTGAGTGTCGGGTTTGGGGAGCTCTTACCGAATATGTTCGTGTGAAATCTGGGTCCATCGTTTGTGACGGAGTCGGCATAACCTGCATGGGGCATCCTGTTGCTCCCTACCCATCTCTTGATAGCGGCCTGAGCCAGTTTGATCAACTTGGGTGACCTGCTGGCCTCTCCTCGATGGAGATTCCACAGGTGGGCCCCTCCAAACGCTTCCTAGGAAGGCAGAGGCTAAAGCTCGAGGTACGGGGACAAAAACTCTGATCACATTGGTGAGCAAAAATGTCGTAGCCGTTGGAGCATATGTTTCGTACTGTCTGACCAGTTTTACTCAGCGTTTGTGTCCGCACACCTTGCCTTTAGGCTTTAGCATGAGAAAGGGGTCAGGCATAGAGAATGTCTACCGAATAGACACTCTTGCCAGGCCCTAAGTGAGGCCCGACCCCTTGCCATTGCTAGCGTCGGGTGTCACTTAGAGATGACCTATCTCTCGGTAGCGGCTCGAGCTGTCCGATCGACTTGGGTGACCTGCTGGCATAGGACTTACCTATGGAGATAGAGGATGAGATCATCTCGCCCAAGAAATTAGTTAGGCAGATAAGTCAGGTGGCGAACTTGTAATAAATGGACGAGCTATTAAATTTTGTTATGGCCAAACAACTTTTAGCCCTTCTCCCCTTTTGTATAAAATGTTAGTGTGTTCCGATTGTTTCCGTCATTGAGGCCATAAAGCTCAGGGTGTGGGTGAACAAATTCTGATCACGCTGGTGAGCAAAAACACTGTAGCCGCTGGGGTGTAGATTTCTTGCAGTCTGACTAGTTTTACTCAGCGTTCGTTTCTACAACCCTAGCTTCTAGGTCTCAACGCGTGAGAGGGTCAGGCATAGAGAATGTTTGTCAGGTGGATATACTCTTAGACGCATACCAACTCTTTTCGTAGTTAAGGCTAAAAGGCTCGGGGTGTGAAAAAAACTCGTGATAACGCTAGTGAGCAAAAACATCATAGCCGTTGGGGTGTATGTTTCTTGCAGTCTGACCAGTTTTACTCAGCATTCATTTCCACAACCCTTGTTTCCAAGTCTCAACGTGAGAAAGGGTCGGGCATAGAGAATATCTACTGGATAGATATGCTCTTATTAGCCTCCGAGTGAGGTCTGACCCCTTGCCATTGCTAGGGTTGGGTGTCACTAAAGATCGGGGAGTCGATAGCGAAACTGATAAGAGAAAATGTGCGTATATTAAGGGTAAAAGCGACATAGCTGCTCGATGTTCTAGGCATTAACGAAGACTTTGCCTTTGATGGTCTTGAGCTTGTAGGTGCCTGGTCGGAGCACCTCCGCGATGACGTATGGTCCCTCCCACGGTGGAGAGAGCTTGTGGCAATTCTTGTTGCTCTGGATGAGGCGGAGCACCAGGTCCCCGACGTTGAAGGCCCGACATCACACTCGATGGTTGTGGTACCGGCGTAACGCTTGCTGGTACCTGGCCAAGTGGAGGAGGGCAATGTCACGCGCTTCATCTAGTTGGTCTATGGCATCCTCGAGGGACCCCTCGGCTCCCTGTTCATTGTACGCCCTGACCCTTGGTGCTCCATAGTCGAGGTCGGTCGGGAGGACAGCCTCAGAACCATAGACCATGAAGAATGGCATGTAGCTGGTGGCCCGGCTGGGGGTCGTACTTAGGCTCTAGAGCACCGCGGGAAGTTCCACGACCCAATATTTGCTAAACTTGTTCAACCGGTTGAAGATCCTAGGCTTGAGGCCTTGTAGGACCATGCCATTCGGGTGCTCGACCTGCCCTTTTGTGCGGGGGTGCGCCATGGTGGCCCAATCAATGTGGATGTGGTATTCATCGCAGAATTGGAGGAATTTTTTTTTGGTGAACTACATGCCATTGTCCGTGATAATGGAGTTCAGGACTCCAAAGTGATGGACGATGTCAAAGAAGAACATCACGGCTTGCTCAGACTTGGTCGTGGAGATCGGTCGAGCCTCTACCCACTTTGTAAACTTGTCTACAGTGACAAGCAAGTGCATATAGCCACCAGGTGCCCTCTTGAGAGGTTCGACTAGATCGAGCCCCCAGACCGCGAATGGCCACGTGATGGGGATCGTCTGGAGTGCTTGGACCGGCAGGTGGGTCTGCCGAGCATAGTATTGGCACCCTTCGCAGGTGCGCATAATATGTTCAGCGTTGGCTACCACGGTCGGCCAGTAGAAGCCTTGTCGGAACGTGTTTCCTACCAGGGCTCTAGGCGTGGCATGGTGACCGCAGACCCCACTATAGATATCGCTCAGCAAACGCTTTCCTTGTTTAATGGGGATGCGGTGCTGTAGGACCTTGGTGTGGCTTCGCCTATAGAGCTTGCCATCAATAACGGCAAAGGACTTGGCGCGACGTGCGAGCCACCGAGCCTCCATTTTGTCCATCGACAATGCCTCGTAGAGGAGGTAGTCGAGGTAAGGTGCCCTCCAGTCGGTCAGAGGGTCAAGCTCTGTCACTAGATCCTAATCAAGCTCCATGACTTCAGGGTCGGATGGAGCCGATGGCTGGTTAGCCCCCGAGCACAAGGCAAGTGGCCCATCACTAGCTTATTTTGGCTCCTTGTAGCGGACTGAGGGTTTGTACTAATCGCTAGCGAAGATGCCTATCAGCACTAGCTCTCGACCGGACGCCGCTTTTGCCAGCGCGTCGGCCACCTCATTGAGATGCCTTAGGATGCGATGGAGCTCAAGACCGTCGAACTTGTCCTCTAGCTAGTGGTCTTCTCGGCAATACGTAGCCATCTTGGCATTGTGGTAGCTTGATTCCTTCATGACTTGGTCAATGACTAGCTGGGAGTCGCCCCGAACGTCAAGCCATCGGATACCCAACTCGATGGTGAGTTGTAGGCCATTGATGAGTGCCTCATATTAGCCACATTGTTGGAGGAGGGGGAAATGGATGCGAACCATGTACCTCAGGCGTACCCCAAGGGGTGAAACAAAGACTAGCCCCGTGCCGGTGCCTTTCTTCATCAGCGATCCATCGAAGTACATAGTCTAGTACTCCTGGTCGATGACTGCTGGTGGTATTTGGACCTCAGTCCACTCTGCAATGAAATTAGCCAGCACTTGGGACTTGATGGCCGTCTGGGGGGCATATGAAATGCCTTGACCTATTAGCTCGAGTGCCCACTTGGCGATTCTTCCCATGGCATCCCTGTTTTGGACGACCTCACCGAGAGAGAAGGATGTCATTATCGTCACTAGATGGCAACTTGAAGTAGTGACACAACTTCCATTTGGTGATGAGGACGGCATATAGGAGCTTCTGGATTTGGGGGGTAGCGGGTCTTGGAATCGGACAAGACCTCGCTAATGTAGTATATGGGACACTGCACTTTGAGGGTATGTCCCTCTTCTTCTCGCTTTACCACTAGAGTAGCGTTGACCACTTGCATGGTGGCCACGATGTAGAGCAGAAGTGGTTCCCCATTGTTCGAGGGGACCAAGATCGGGGCCTTCATCAGAAGCTGCTTGATCGTGTCAAGTGCCTCCTGAGCCTCGGGCGTCCATTCAAAATGGTTGGCCTTCTTCAGGACCCGATAGAGGGGGAGACCTCATTCGTCTAGGCACAAGATAAAGTGGTTGAGTGCAGCGAGGCACCCTATAGCTCGTTGTACCCCCTTTATTCTCTAAATCGGGTCCATCCTCATGATGGCCAAGATCTTCTATGGGTTGGCTTCGATGCCATGCTTGAAAACGATAAAACCTAGCAGCATACCCCTTGGGACCCCAAAAACACACTTCTCGGGGTTGAGCTTGATGTCGTTTGCTCGGAGTTTTGCGAAGGTCTATTCTACGTCGGCTATGACCTTGTTAGCCCGTTTGGATTTGACCACAATGTCATCCATGTAGGCCTCAACGGTTCGCTTTATGAGGTCCTCGAAACACTTGAGCATGCAACGCTGGTACGTAGCCCCCATGTTTTTAGACCAAACGATATTGTAACGTAGCAGAACGATCCGAATGGGGTGATGAAAGATGTCACGAGCTAGTCGAACTCTTTCATCATGATTTGATGGTACCTAGAGTACGCATCAAGGAAGTAAAGGGTTTCACACCCTAAGGTTGAGTTGACTACTTGGTCAATGCGTGGCGAAGAAAACAGGTCCTTTGGACACACTTTGTTGAGACCCATGTAGTCAACACACATTCTCCATTTTCCACTCTTTTTTGTACAAGAATGGGATTGGCTAACCACTCGTGGTGGTATACTTCCTTGATGAACCCGGCTCCTAGAAGCTTCACAATCTCCTCGCCGATCGCCCTGCTTTTCTCCTTGTCGAAGCGACATAGGCACTGCTTCACCGGCTTAGAGCCTGGCCTGATCTTCAAGGCGTGCTCAGTGACTTCTCTCGGAATGCCTAGCATGGCCAAGGGTCTCCACGTAAAGATGTCTCTGTTGGCATGGAGGTAATCTATGAGCGCGCTTTCCTATTCAGGGGAAAGCGTGGTGCCAATGCGCACTACTTTGCCCTAGGAACCACTGCAGTCTATGAGGACCTCCTTGGTGCCCTCTACAGGCTCAAAAGACCAAGCTGACCGCTTGGGGTTAGGTGCTTCTTTGGCGACCTCCTTCCTAATGGCCGCAAGCTCCTTGGAGGCAATGATTGTCATGGCATGTTTGTAGCACTCGACCACACACTCGTAGGCGTGCTGGAAGGAGGTGCTGATGGTGATGACCCTATACGGTCTCAGCATCTTTAGCTTCAGATAGGTGTAGTTGGGGATAGCCATGAACTTCGTGTAGCATGGACATCTCAGGATGGTGTGTGTGGGGTGTATGACCCCGGATACCCATGGTAGACCACATGGGCTGTGCCCCTAGGGGTGGCCCAGCCCACAAGAAGAAGCCTTGCGGGGCATGACTCTGCTCGGCGCCTTCCGCAAGACATCGGGAAGATATCTAGAAGATACTACGAGATCTATTAGGATATGTATGATCCTAAGATTCCTGTAATCAGTTATTACTTTCCGGTTATCTCTCAGATCTAATCGACTTGTAACCCTACCTCTCGGACTATATAAGGCAGACAGGGACCCCCTCTAAAATCACGACATATCATACGATAGCTAATACAAACCAACAGACCACGGGAGTAAGGTATTATGTCATACTGACGACCTAAACATGTCTAACTCGTGTGTCACTATTGCCTTCTTCTTCTTGATCTCGCGCTCCCCTGCCAATGAATCTACCTTCATGGGATACCCCTCAGAGGACTGCCGATGATATTCTGTCGACAGTTGGCGCGCCAGGTAGGGGTGTACGTGCTATTTCCTTGTCAAACAAGATGGCTTTTTCCGTAGGCTCTTCGCCCCTTCTATAGCCTAGCCAGATCTTCACGGTCAGATCCATCTCGTGGGTCATCAATGCTGACGGAGTCGAAGAGCTCCTCGAGCCAGGGCAGATTAGTTCTGCGTCGATCACCCCCGCACCTGCAACTACAGATCTGATCTCGAAGTTGATTCCGAGTTCTCCTTCGGCAACTACTCGTCGTCCGCTTCCTCGCTACCAGAGGAGGTCTATCAACAACGACGATCTGATCGAATCCATCGATCGGGTCAGACTGAAGCTCGCCGATTGTCTCTCCATTGCCGAATCAGCACTGGACACTCTGGTTCAGCGCCGACCACCCTCCGATCTAGATCTATTGGAGGGTGCTTAGGAAACTATAGGGGCTATGGCACTACCCTTCAGGTTCTCCAGCGCTGTTGCCGCTCACCAACATGCCCTGAGGGGCAAACTCGCCGACCAGGTCGCCGTCTAGCTTCTGCCAGCCATCAACACGCTACACTTAGGCCGGAGCCCTAGGGCGCACCTCTAGACCATCACGGAAGAAGCTCCGGGCTCCGAGTCTCAGGGATCTACGGAGACCCTCACTGAAACCTTCTCAGATCAATTTCTCCTTCCACCCTTCTGAGGTGGCGCAATCTTCAATGTCAGCATCGACAACCCTCCCCAGAACAGCGAAACCGAGGAGGAGCGTGTTGCTCGGAAGAACCAGAATGTCAACCGCACACAGCGATGAGAAAATGAGACATCCATCGCGAGGGCCAAGGCTGCTCGGAATAATCGGCTTGACTCTCAGGGAAGACCGCTCCCGCTCTACCGCGACGTCGACGAAGAATTCCTCCGCATCGATGGCCACGACGTCTTCAAGACTCCAAGCGCCAATTTGGCAGTAGCCGCCAACGAGCTCGCTCGTTTCCCTCAAACGCCCGAGCTCGCCAAGATCGCTGCCATGCTTAAAGCGGCTCACTGTCAGGTCAATGAGATCCACGAGGATCAGAGACCTTCGTGCTCTACAGACTAACTGGTCGGGTGGTTTATATTAAACATAAATATATTTTCACGCCAACTGATCGCCGAATTACATACGCCGTTTCATCACCATTGCTGATTTTTCTCCGGAGTTTATTTATTTGTGCGTCATGTACTACCCGTTCTATATATTTGTATTATAGGATCATCGTCCAGGTGATCGAATCACCTGGTGCTCAGACTTCTCCACCGATCAACTAGTCAGACCGCTTAGTTCATGGACTCCATCGCTGACCAGTTGATCATACTATTCGCCGGTCGCTTCTACTCAATGCTCACTTCGCCAATGACCAGTTGACCAGACTGTTCGCCGCTCGTGCTTCATCGCCAGCTACGCCGGTTACTCTTCAGCGCTCGGATTCTTCGTGCTCGAGGACTAAGTGGGCACACTTCACTGCACGAATGTCGCCAGCTACGCCGGGGATTCCTCGGTGCTCGAACATCACCGCCTACGCCGGGGACTCCTCGCTCCTCGGTGCTCGATCATCGCCAACGACACCGGGGACTCCTCGCTCCTTGGTGCTCGGTCATCGCCAGCGACGCTAGGGGCTCCTCGCTCCTCGGTGCTCGGTCATCGACAGTGACGCCGGGGACTCCTCGGTGCTCGAACATCATCGTCTACATCAGGGACTCCTCGCTCCTCGATGCTCGGTCATCGTCAGTGACACCGGGGACTTCTCACTCCTCGGTGCTCGATCATCACCAGCAATGTTGGGACTCCTCGCTCCTCGGTGCTCGGTCATCGCCAGCGACACCGGGGACTCCTTGCTCCTCGGTGCTCGGACATCACCAGCGACGCTGGGGACTCCTCGGTCCTCGATGCTCGGTCATCGACAGCAGCGCCGAGGACTCCTCGCTCCTCGGTGCTTGGACATCACCAGCGACATCGGGGACTCCTCGCTCCTCGGTCATCGCCACCTACGCCAGGGACTCCTCGCTCCTCGGTGCTCGGTCATCGCCAGCGACGCCAGGGACTCCTCGCTCCTCGGTGCTCGGTCATCGCCAGCGACGCTAGGGACTCTCCTCGGTGCTCGGACATCACCAGCGATGCCGGAGACTCCTCGATCCTCGATATTCTATCGACAGTGTGGTAGGTTCCATGGAACCTGACCACCTCAAAGGTAAGGGTCTCCATCCTATAATTGGTTGGATCCCCAAAGGTGATAGGCAGATCGATCTACCCAAGTGGCATGGCCTGCTTTGTAGGCACGATGCCATGGAAAGGCACTCTAGTCGATCGGATGCGTGATCGGTTGATGCCCATGGCGTCGAGCATTTCGGCGTACATGATGTTGAGGCCACTGTCTCCATCCATCAACACATTAGTGAGCTGCTTCATGACGATGATTGGGTAGACCACGAGCGGATATCTTCCCGACTGTGGGATGCTTTTCGGGTGGTCGGTCCGATCAAAGGTTATGGCGGACTCCGACCATCAGAGGAAGGAAGGCGCGGCTGGCTTGGCCATATAGACCTCGCGGCGCGTAAGCTTCTGGCGGCACTTGGAGTCGTAGGCCACCGATCCTTCAAAGATCATGAGGCAGCCATCCAGTGTTAGAAAGCCACCGTCCTTCCCCTCAACGTCGTCTATGGCTGGCTTGGGGTCCCCCTATGCCCCCCTTGTTGGAGCCTCTAGACAAGAACCACTTCATGAGGCCGCAGTCCTTGTATAGATGCTTGATGGGGAAGGCATGGTTCGGGCATAGCCCTTTGAGTAGCTTCTTGAAGTGGTTCGAGGTACCCTCAGTGGGCTTTTGACCCCCCTTACAGTCGGCGATGGCCACGAGCGAGCCCTCGCACCGCTGCTTGTTCTTCTTCTTCTTGCTAGGATGGTTGGAGGCACCTTTGCTGGTGTCCTTGTCTCGCTTCGCCTTGCCTTGCCCTTGAGGCAGTCGAAGATCGCTCCGATCGCCTCCTCATCCGAGGCATGGCTGGTGGCGATGTCGAGGAGCTCCTTGGTTCGTGGGCCCTTACATCCTAGCTTATGGACTAGGGACTCACAGGTGGTCCCAGACAGGAAAGCTCCTATGACATCGGCGTCGATGACGTTGGGCAGCTCGTTGCACTGCCAGGAGAAGCGCCAGATGTACCCACAAAGGGTTTCTTCAGTCTTCTATCGATAGTTTTTAAGATCCCTATGGGTTCCTAGGATGCACGTATGTACCCTAGAAGTTTCCCACTGAAGATCTCTTTCAGGTTCACCCAACTTTGGATTCTGGTGGGTGGAAGGTGTTCCAACCACGTTCGCACCGAATCAGCCAGGAACAATGAAGGTTGCGAATAATGAAATCATCATTATCCGCTCCACCGGCTTGGCAAGCAAGCCGATAATTCTTCGAGCCATAGTCCAAGGTTTGTTTCCCTATAGTATTTCAAGATGTTGGTCAGGCGGTCGATATCATGGTGGGAAGATGGCGTTGAGGATGTGTTGACCGAAGGCCTAAGGTCTCGGTAAGTCAGGGGCTCGAGCTTCGGTCCTCACCGCTATTGTAGCGTCCGCCACGACGAGGGTGGTAGCCATGGCTAGCCCCCTCCCTCGCATCGCCGCGGGCACTGCCTACGGGCATCAAGGGTGTTGCGCGCATCACTAGTGGTGGCCGAGACGCTCATGCATCGGGACTGCGGTGCGCGGCCTGCTGCCTTGTGGTGCCTAGTGGACTGACGTGTCCTTATCGGGTCGTTTTGAGGGCATGCACTGGCTAGCGTCGAGCTCGCATCCTCGAAACAGTAAGCTCTCGGCCTGTTGCGCCGCCGCACGCTCCAGTAGCGTGTGAATCTCATGATGGGCCCGATGATACTCGGGCGTCGCGGGCCTCGGAAGCCCCCGGAGCAAGGCCGCCGTAGTAGCGATGTTCTGGCTCGCCCAGGTGAAGTGTGGGAGGGCTTCATTGTCCTCGATGATCCTCCGGTTCACGTCGTGGGCCATGGCGCGTGCACGCCACTGTCTCCATGGCGCTTGATCTCTCGCTCGAGCTCCACGCGTTCCTGCTCGAGCTAGAGTCATGCTTCCTCGAGCTCTTGTGCCGGGCCTTCAGCTACTCTACCCGCAGGCGAGGTGAGGCCCTTGCATCCCTCTCGACCTCGTCATCGAAGTCGTTCATCGGGATAGTCTCTCCCTCGTGGATGCTTTCGACGTGTCCCTTGGGGGTACCTGCCATGAAACATTCATGAGAGGGATGATGGCTCCCTCTGCTGGAGTCAGAGCTAGAGGGTGACTCTGATTCTCCTGCGAGGAGGTCGTGGAAAGATTCCGTGACATATTCGGTTATCCCCACGAACTCGTCGTTCATAGGGGATGGAGGAGTGCATTGCGCCACAAGGTGGCCAATGGTCTTTGCAGCATTGTGGAGACCGGACGGGAGCACTATCGGGGCGCTCCGGATGAGGTATTCTAGAGAGAGCAGCTCTCCTCCGGCAAGCTACGCCATGACATTGGCGAACGAGAAGGTGAGGAGGCGCAGGTCCTCCTGGGACGGTTGGGATCCTAGGAAGGCGCCGAGCTGGCTCTCTAACCTCCCGTAGTCAAAGCCGAGGACTCAGGGGCACGGGCCTCCGGTGTGTGCAACTGCAGCTCCTCAAGCGCCTTGGCGATCGCGTCGAGGTCGGTGGAGTGGAGAGCTTGGACAGTGATAGGAGCCTACGCCAACTCTCCCTCCGTTGTGACGATGAAGTCTTGGTCCCCGAAGCGCACGTGCGCGTCCGGGACCCAGCTGACGCCGTGACTGGCCATCCGAGACCTGAATTGGACATCGAGACACGTAAAAGGCCCCTACCTGGCGCGCCAGCTGTCGGTGTTTCGAGTTACCACCGGCGAGTAAATTTGTATTATTACGCGTCTGACTCGGATGGTGTGCTTAGAGGACACGAGGTTTATACTGGTTCAGGCAGAAAGTCCCTACGTCCAGTTCGTTACTGCTGCTCGTGTTACTAGCATTGTAAGTTTGTAGTAGGGGGTACAAACGGGCGAGAGAGGGAAAGGATCCCAAGTCTCTGGTGAAAAGAGTGAACGAGTGTTGAGAGCTCGATCGCTGCTCAGCCGCATGTTCGTGTCGTGTTCTTGTGTGTTTATCTCGTGTTCTGATCGGTTCGGGATGATTCGATCGGTACTCGATGGGTCGATCCCCTCTATGGGACGCCCTGCTTTCCCTTTTATAGGCCAAGGAAAAGCACGGGTTACAGCGGAGGAAAAGAGAAGAATGAGAGGGAGAAGAAGTCCTTCAGGATCACCGGGTCCTTCTTCTCCTTTATGCGGGTCCCGCCGACCCTGTAGATGTCAACAGGGACAGCTCCACGTCGTGGCCCTGTCCGTCACTGGCGCCATGCGTAGGCGTCGTCTGCCGGTCATGGCAGTTCCATTCTGTCCTGGCGGACATCGTGATTAACTGATGCGCCTATCAGTGTTCGTACGATGGTTAGACAGAACAGCATCGGCACGCCCTGACGCTATTCTTGATGTGAACCCTCAGGTATAGCCCGTCACGGCCACGGGTTACATCGGGGCGTGCCGATCTCTTCCTTGGTGTCAGAGTTTTGACCCAGACCCATACTGCATGGACCTAGAGTGGTTGGCGGCGGTATGGGACCCCGTCGGGCGAGGCGGAGCCCGCGGCCTCGGGATCGGGCGAGGCGGAGCCCACGTACCTGGGGTCGGTTGGAGCTGTACTCGCGCCCTTGACTGCTCGGATGAATCGATGTTGATGGTCATTAGATCCTCCTCTTCGGGTACACTAGTATTGGTTCCCTGACACATGATAAGAGGATCTCTACTGCAGATCGTATCTATTTAAGAATGAAAATAGTTTAAGGATTGTAGTTTTTAGAGAAGGATCCAAGACTAATCAAAATAGTGGTGTGGATCCAATTTTTTATATTTAGAGGAGTTTCACTCCCCAAATCCAAACAAATGCACCTTTCCCTTATTTCCTACTGCCATGATTCTTTTTTTTTCCTCCCTATTCCCATGGATGCAATGCAATTTGCTGGCAACCCTCGGGTTTCAGCTTGACGATCGTCATTTCTCGAAAAAAAAAACCATCGCCTTAGCACAAAATCGTGTTTTTTAAAGGCACAGCACAAAATCGTGTTATCTGAATTTGTCGGCGGTTGTATATGGCGAACGAGCATCGTGTGCATCACCAACCATGTTCCATCTTTGAAAGCGCTGATCGGAAGGTGTTGTGATATCACGGAAGCTATTGCTTTGATCTATCAAGGCGAGATGCTCATGAGAGATCACACACACTACACAGGAGACCTGATGTTTGGTAACGAGGTTCGACGAAGCCTACGTCTCCGGGGCATGCTTACGGGTGTTTCTCCCCGAAACCGTGACACCGTCCGCCCGGGGCGCCGGCCAAAATAGTCGGTACCCCCGCGATCCTGTCACCTTTGTGTTGCTACTCTCAAGTGGTGGAGTAGGTTACAAATGCAGCCCCCTCCTCCTTTTATACAGGGATCGGGTTACAAGAGCCAACACCTAGCTCACCTAACCCTATACTGCTAATTACAACACTACTCCACTGTAATCTCAACTAGTACAAATAAATATTCGACACATTTATAACAGAAGTGTAACCTCAACTAGTACAAATAAATAGTACAAATAAATATTCGATAAGGTGATTTGTTTAGCAGGGGTGCAAAATTGTAAACGTCATCTCAAACAGAGACTAAGGGCGTGTTCTTTTCTCTAGTCAGGATTAGAGACTAAAACAGAAACTAAAATATGAACTAAAATAGTGTTTACTTCTAGGGACTAAAAGAAATTAAAAGGGAGGAGAGTGACTACAAGGGAGAAAAGAGAGTGAGAGGTATGGACTGTTTAGTCCCAATTAGCAGCCCTCAAAGGACTACTATATTTTAGTCTTTAGTCCCTATTTTAATCCCTGGTGTTTAGTTCAAAGATACTAATTAAGATTAAAATTTAGTCTTTAGTCCCTTCCCGTAGAGACTCCCTAAATCCCAATGAGGTACAGATTGGGAATCCAACGATGCCTCAGATTAACAGATTCTATAGGAACGTAATAACAAACTCACGATGCATACTGAATTGAAAATAACATCGGAAATGGAAGTTTTTTTTTTGACGGGGGTATAAACCCAGCTTTTATAGAATTCCAAACGGTAACCAGTTTTACAACATTGGAAATTGAAGATTTGAAGCCAAACGCACATACCAAAACTGCTTAGTTCCTGCTCCTAACCAAAGCTAGTACAAATTCGAATTCAGAACTTGAACTCTCAGCGCGAAACATGGCCCAGAATCCAGCATAAGCGCCCGCTACGGCGAGTCTACTAGCGGACGCGCACGCCTCCTAGTCTACTCGGCGCCGCCGGCGCCCATGCGCACGGGCGGGTTGTGGCGGTCGCGGGGCAGCCTGAGGCGACCGAGCGCGCCGGCGGGGACGAGCTCCAGGTTCTCGCAGTTGCAGATCTCGATCATGAAGCCGTCGGGGTCCCTGAAGAAGAGCTGGTCTATGGGCGACCCTTCCTCCTCGTTGATGGTCCGCTTCATGTACTGGATGCGCATCTCCTGGAGCCTCCGCTCCATGGCCCCCATGTCCTCGCACTGGAACGACACGTGGTTGTCCATGGGGTCCAGCTCCGTCTCCGGCCTCACGTCGGGGGCCCTCCGCGCGTCGTCGCGCTGCACGAGGTGGATCCCCACGCCGTAGTTGAAGAGCCTGCAACACACGAGTTCGGACAAGTCTGCCGGCGGCCCGCCGGAGAAGCTAAGCATATGTGGTCCGTACGTACCATGCGCCGGAGAAGTCGAGCGCCGGCGGGCGGTGGATGAGCACGAAGCCGAGCGCCTTGACGTAGAACCGGACGGAGGCGTCGACGGACTCGCACAAGCGTGAAATGTGGTTGAGCGCCATCATTGGCATCGCCAGCACGTCCTCGCACAGCTTCGTCGAGACGGCCGAGTCACCGACGAGCTCATTCTCCGCGTGATGACGCCCTCCGCCGCCGCCGCCCGCTTCGTCCTGCCGCAGCTGCCGGCCCGCCGCCGCCGCGTCCCTGCACGCTTCTCCCATGGTCGGTCTCGGCCTCTCGGGCCGTGTTCTACTCTCCACACACGCGCTAGCTAGCTCTCGGTCCGATCCGATCCGCCACAGACCAGAAGCGAGGCCACCCGCGCGGCGCTGCTTTATAGAAGGCGAGCGGGGCCCGGCGCGCGCGCGACGCATGGCGCGGGGGCGCGCTCGTGCCGTCGCGCCGGCATGCCACGTTCCAGTGCGCCGCTTGCATGGATGGGTGGCCTCGGCCGACGTGGCGGCCGCCCGGCTCGCCAGGCCACGGCAGTAGCCTGGGACTCGAGAGCGCGCGCCCCTGTCAGGTCGGCACCGTGTGGGCGGCGAGGTGTCGTGGTGACGCCGTCTGCTACATTCTGCTGACTGCTGCGCAGACAAGCATGCATGCCGCTGGAGTCCGAGCGGGCATGTGTGAGTTGTGAGCGGCTGAGCGCCACGGCGCCCCATGCACGCTAGCTTGTGCCATGCCGCCACGGTGCAACACAGATGCGGAGACGTGCCACTGCCACCGGCCACCGCGATGTTCAGCACATGTAGGCGTCGATTGAGAAATGAGAACCCTACGGCGCAGGGGCGAATGTGGCCTATGTTACCAGGTTCGCCCAACCCCGATGGCTTCGGCAAAATTAGTGGAGAATTACTGTATATCACAATCCATCAACGACGATGACCCCACTGTATAAATGTGATGACCCCGGTGAATTTCATGGCTGGATTTGCCCCTGCTACGGCGGTCCGCGGTCGACGACCATTCTGCCTCGTGGCTTCTGCTACAGTGCTACTACTAATGATGATTGAATAATGGGCCGCACTCCGACCAGGAAGGCTTGCAGTTACTGGGCTTGTGGCCCAGGTTGTACACGTCACGTACTCACGTTGTCATCAGGCAGGCCTGAATTGTCGAAATGGGCTCGGTCGTGCTTCGTTCTCTTTTTGTTTTGTTTTTTTATAGCTCGAGTCATTTCCTCTTTAAATGTCCCTTTTTCTTTGTTCTACTAGCCATAACCCCCGTGCTTCGCGCGGGTAGGGATACTATGGGGCGTGATTGGTTGCCCGAACCGGGCCGTTATATGGCCCATCCCGCACCCTTTGGTGCATTTCGCCCATGTTTGATTGTCCTACTCGCACTTTTCTCATGTTTCCTCTCATGCAGATCCCTCCTCCATCCCGGACGGCGCCGTCTTCTCGATCCCCACTTCCCTCTCGGTGCAGGCTCGCGTGGTGCTTGGCGGGAACCTTTTCGGAGAGCGCGGGAGATGAGGCCGTCCTGATGATAAAAGCGCGCGCGGGGGTCGCGGCTAGGGTTACCGCCCTCACTCTTCGCCTCTCCTTCCGCCATAGCTCTGGTGCGAACTCCCCTCTAGCTCCCCCTCGACCTCGGTAGCCCTACCGAGGCGACCACCGCCGGCGGATTTCTCTCGGTCCTCCGGTGCTTCGACGGTATATGCCACCTGCGCTCTTTCCCTCCTCCTTCTTCAGTGTCGATTTTGTTGATTTGTCTGTGGATTTTGCTTGCAATGCCAAGAAATTAGGGTTCTTGGTTTGACATCCTCAGATCTGTGCGATGCTATACCTGATTTACCTATTCCTAGCTCAGATCTGTACATGATGCTTCGTATTTGGTGTATACCTCATGTTTTCTGTAGATCTTGTACATGCTGATGCCTATTTTGTTGTACATACTGAGCAAAGTGCTTAGATGCCAGTGATGTTGATTGTGTAATAGTATACGCTGGAGGAGCACCCTTTGGTGTGGCAGCCGCATCTTTCATAGTTCATTTTGTCTAATTTTTTGCTTGCTAAGCAGTACACACCCATGTTGGATGCTCCTTTTCTAATGTTGCCCTCCATCCTGTTGGTAGACATGGCCTTTGAAGCTAGGCGCAGGGCTGCCGCTGCTATGGTTGTTGCAGTGGCTGCTTGGTTTTTCATGTGGTTTAGGAGGAGAGTTGAAGATTCCCGCTCAGTCACCTATGGTCCCATGGCTGAGAGGAACAAACAGAGGATGAACAACCTTAGATACATCTATGAATCTGATGATGTGCACTGTGTCAACCTTCTTAGAATAAAGAGGGCCTCTTTTTTCCAACTTTGTGACCTTTTCCGTAGTAGAGAGCTTGTCACTGACAGCATACATGCATCTATTGAAGAACAAGTAGCCATGTTCTTGCATGTTGTTGGTCACAATAAGAGGTTTAGGGTGGTTGACCTCACCTTCAGGAGGTCTGCAAAGACCATTAGCAGGTTCTTCCAGAAGGTGTTATATGCAGTAGAAGAGCTAAGGAATGAATTGATTGTCCCTCCTGCTACTAATGTCCATCTTAGGATCCTTGGGAGCAGAAGGTGGTACCCCTATTTCAAGGTTGGTATCCATAACTTGTCATACATAGGTCTCATTCATTATCAGTTTAGTGTCAATGTTCACTTGCACTTATGTTTTATTGATTTAGGACTGCTATAGGAGCAATTGATGGTACTCATGTCTTAGCTAGAGTGCCTGTGAAGATGCAAGCTGCCTTTAGAGGTAGGAAGCACACCATCACACAAAATGTGTTGGCAGCCGTGGACTTTGACCTTAGATTCACCTATGTGCTTGCTGGTTGGGAGGGATCTGCACATGACGCTCTTATCTTGTCTGATGCTCTTGAAAGAGCTGATGGCCTTAGAGTGCCGCCATGTATCATCCAAACCACAAAAAATCATTGACACTTTGCTTAATCCTAAATGAAACTACTAAAATATATCCCTATCTGCTAATTTCTAGGCAAATTCTATCTTGTCGATGCTGGATATGCAGTGAGGCCTAGTTTCTTGCCACTATTTCGTGCCACAAAGTACCATTTAAGGGAGTTTAGTTCAAACCGACCTCAAAATCAAAGAGCTTTTTAATATAAGGCATTTGTCTCTTAGAGTAACAGTTGAGAGGGCTTTTAGGGGCTCTAAAGAATAGATTTAAGATATTGGACAACAAGCCTTTCCACCCATACAAGACCCAAGTTAAGCTTGTTCTTGCCTGTTGTATTCTTCACAATTGCCGCTGATGATGGCAATCCAGCAGCCCCTCAGCCCAATGACCCTATGCACTGGACTCCTGTCCAGTCTGGGTTCATGCTAAGGAGGTTCCATGATTTGGTGGGGCCGGAGGTCAAAACTGACAAAGGGTTCAAGGAAGTGCATGTTAGGCAGGTTGCACTTATAGTCTCTGAGTTTGCCGAGGTCAATGTGACCACCCAGCAGATTTATAATCACCTGAGAAAGTGGAGGCAAATGTGGATTAAGATTGTTAGGCTCAAGGATTTGAGTGGTGCTTTGTGGATAACACCTCAGCTATCCCTTTTCTTTTGCTCCCCTATGTCTAATAGTTATATCTGTTTCACTAACTAGGACCACCCTGCTGATGCTAAGTTTTTGAACACACCAATAGAGAACTATGTTCAGATGGAGGCCATCTTTAGTGGTTACCAGGCCACAGGCAGGTATGCAATGGGCTCAAATGAGCCTCTGGATACTCCAACTGACATTGGCCAAGGTGATATAGATGGCGGTGAGGACATCACTGACTTAGGTGGCACAGATGCTGATTCTAGAAAGGGAACTCCTTCTAATATGGAAGGATCTAAGGGTTCTGATGCCAAGGGCCAGGAGGAAAGGGGTGGCAAGAGAAGGAAGCTTGCCCAAGAGGAAATACACCTCATGAATGGAATGATCAAGGCTGTGGAGTCTATATGAGATGCCATCAAGACTCCACAGCACAATGAGGTGCATCAGGACCTTTATGGCTGTGTTATGGCCTGCCCTGGGTACTCACAGGAGGCACTCATGTTTGCCCTAGGTTTACCTGTTGAAGAATAAGGCTGAGGGACTTTGCTTTGTTTCAGATGACTAGAGGCTCATAGGATCATGTGGCTTAGGACCTACCTGAGCACAACCTACTTTGCTTAGATGCATATGAGTTGGCCTCTCCACTTTTGCTTATAGCCATGCTAACTGTCTTATGCTATAGGAAGTATTTTGATGTGTAGCACTGACCTCATCTGCTGCTACAAAGAACAATTTGTCCGCCTGACCAAGGCTGCACCTAGTTTTGTATAGCATAGGAGCCATGGTGATGGATGTGAGGCTGTGTTGATATGTGTGGTGTAGACATTAACACCTGGTGATGGATTGTCACTATTGCATATATTCATGTTGCTGCTTTATTGTGTTCCACGCTTCCATGGCAGCCATGAACTTGCCTCTCCACATTTGTGCTTCTTATTTGCCACCTGGGATGATTGCATATGTTCTCAAGTTTACTTATGTCATTAGAAGCTCCAAGGTCATTATCGATGTCAAGCTTGTTGAACTGAGGCAAAGTTATCTCTGTTTCCTGCTATTGTTCTTCATTATGCAATAGTTGGTGGTAACCACACCAAAACGGTACACGGGTGCTCGCACCCCAGGCCGTGCGCCCAACCAAACACAAACACTACCACCACTTCATACAGCAAAACGATCAACAGGGGCAACCAAACAGAATCAATGTCATCCAGGACAAGCTAAGCTAAACCAAACCTAAACAAAGGTAGGTGAATGCTTTTATGCCGGCTAGGAAGAGACTGGACAGGGCCACCATCCCGGCCCACCGACCTCGGAGCAACCAATCACGCCGTACAAGAGCGATAGGTGTGTATGGGTTCATTGTGCTTGGATGTCGTCATATAGAATCATAAAGGTTTGGTACATGACCATTCTGCAATGTTTTTGAAAACGTAGGACAATGAACCATGTATGTGTACATATTGCAACAAAAGTGTGTGTTTTACACATAGGGGCAGCATTGCATTAGTAGGAGCTGTTGGTGTTGTCAATGCCAAACACGAAGATGGCTGGCTAATTTGTTGTGAGAGAAAAATACTGTTCGTTGGCTGAAAAAGTACAGGCTTATAAGACAAGCGAACATGGCGCAAAATGTTAAGGTTACATGTTAGCTGAGCAAAAGGCGGATGGCTCTGTCTTGTTCTCTCAAGGCAAGGACGATAGCTTGCTATGTAGATACCTATAATCAGGTCAAAAAACGTATGGACAAAATGATATGAGGTTTAAAACATCCTTATACTGACAAAATAGTTATGGATCATGTCATGAACAATTGTGGAAGGAGAATTTATTACCTTATAAGATGGGAGGCGCGTACTGTGTATCATGGAACCAAGGGGGTTTGTCAAAGGGGAACGAAGGGTTTGGGATCCTTACATGGACGGCATACAGTCTGCATCGAAGCTGAAGTAGAAAGAGATATATTAGAGAATAGATAATTAGACAGCTGCTGCTAGAGAAAAATGAGTACAGTGAGGACAGTTGCCTAGGCTAAGCATAGCTATTAGAGGAAAAATTAGTAGCCTATATGCAGGGAGCTGTATAGTAACATGAATCATAGCAAAAGGGGGAAAAGCCTCTGCAACTCTTAGATGAGGATATGTTGATTACTATTGCCACGGATACGTTCCTCATTCCGAAACAGAGCAGTACAATGCGAGCACATATGATTCGGGCCTGCCCAAATAAAGAGGTGAGGAGTAGTGTTCGGCTGGCTGGCTGGCTGGCCAGCCCACTCACGTGGGCACTGTTCATATGAACCGTGTCTTCCAGCCAGAACAGTATTTTTCTCTCATAATAATCCAGTTCCGGATACAGTATTTTGGCTTATTAACCAGCCAGCCGAACACCCCCGAGGAAACCGTGCCTACAATTTGTAGAGCAAAGAAAGGAACAAACTAATAGTCAAGATCATGATAGGTCTGTTACCAAGAGAATTTCATGAATAAAGTGTTTGCAGCAGGTTAAAGGCTACCTTTTGCTGCCATGCAGTCGTTGGATCCATCATCCTTTTGTTTTGTAAGCATCAACCTCTGATTGCTTTTCAGGTTCAAATAATGAACCTAAGCACAATAATACAATGACAATGAGATGATTAGTCATGCAAAAGGTTTCATGTAGCAGACAACAATTGCTAGACTCTTGATTTGCAATCTTCTGTGCATCTTGGATGCAGTACTGAATTACTGATAACAGAAGCACAAATTCTGGATTTGACAAAGCTACCAGAGCACTGGTAGTTGGAGGTAGCCATGTATTTATTCATAGCTGGGTACCGCAAAATAACTATTTCCAAGGGGGAACTGAGCTGTCTTTTTGTAAACAAAAATGAATGAATAGTAATCTATTGCTCTGGTATGATTTTCCGATATTCTGGCACTTAATGGCAGTGCCTATTTAGCAGAGAATGAACTAATATTGCGTGGAGATGTAGATGGTCTTTAAATCTGAATGGTTTTTGGAGTGCGGATTGAACATTGTGGTTGGACTCAGTACAATAAAAAGAAACATAACCTATCTTAATTCCTATTTTGCACCAAAGTCATCCTTTTCTCACACTATATCCCCAGTATTAGGACTTTCAAAAATGGTGTGATACAATCGTATCACTAATCAGGGAACTTAAAAATCGGAAAATAAAATCTGAATGATATTTGCATTTAGAAGATCGCAAAAGGTTGTTCAGTTCAACTTACTTTGATAATAAGCACAGCTACACTCGAGTGTTTCCTCTGCAGTGACGATGTGGCTTGCAGCTTTAGGCTTGGTAAACGCAGTTGCGTAAAGGTTCGATCTTATTCAGGGCTGCAAAAAACCCAAAGATTTTGCCATGTCCAGGCTTGGTGTGGCGATAGCGGGCATTCCTAATATCCATTATTAATTGTAGCAAGTCTGTAGCCTTGCAGTGACAATGTTCTGAGCAATCAATGGTTTTGGCATTGTTGAAACTGACTGCGTATATAAAAAAAGTCAGAAATCTGTGGACATTTGCACTTTATTAAAAGAGGATGTCATAAATGAAAACAACTGGAATGGAATTAGTGAAACGGAAGCACATACTTTCAGATTCATCATAGAGTTGATACTGTCTACGGAACCAATTGCTGGACTTTTGCGAGGGCAACAGGATAATCTTTGAATGCACATAAAAGGCTGAGTGGTGAAGGGCCTCGAAGATGAATCCTTGGATATGTATATATTGTATAAGTCTGCTCAAAACGGTCACTGCTATACCTTGAAAGTTGTCGTCTGTAAAAGGGCCCATCCCTACATGCAAAATTGTTGAAACAATTAAATGGACCGAATAAAAATCCAGGATGTTAAGTGCAACTCTAGGCACCTGTCACTAATGCAAAATCGATCGTTTTTGTGGCTTATAAGCCGGCTGATGCTGTTTTGTTGTAAGAGAAAAACACTGTATCATGACTGATAAACATGGCTGATACGATCAAACGAACAGGGCGTAAATAGATGACAATTCAAGTCAGTTTGGTTCCTTTGCTTGCCTCGCCTCACCTTGCCAGCCCGAGATAGCCTTACCTTGCTAGGATCAGAGAGCCAAATTGGCTAGCCTATGGTAGCAAGCACACAATACAAGAAAATGTGCCAGAGATCTAAACACTTAACTACATTTGATTTCCTTGCTTTTGGCAATGTCTGGCTAAATATCCTAACATGCCCGAAATCAACTGCACTTTGAGTGACAAATATATGCTAGCATGTTACTACTATATAGACAACAACAAATCTATAAAAGACGGTGATTGCCCATCGGTAGTGGCATAGTACATAGCACATTGGTTCTATAAAAGCTGAACTAAGACTTCATGGTAATCCTGTAAATATTTGATGCGACATTGGTTGCAACATACATCAGCCCAACTTTTTATGAATATAAGTGCTCTCGGCTTTAGCACCATAGAGGCCGCTCTTCTTTCCTTATAAAATTCAAGGCCATTTTAATACTTGGTGCGTTATGCATATATAACTCCCACTCGGGACATTTCATATTTGCAAATCACTCAACACAAATGTTGATTTGCAGTACCGCAAAATTGGTTTCATACTCCTAAAGTCCCAAATTATAATTTTACTTTAGCTTTATACTACATCAAACCAAACTTTTAGAAAGAAAAAAACACTACTCTTTTTGTTCCAAATTATAAACTATTTTGATTTTTTAGATACATAGTTTTTGTTATGCGCTTAGACATACACTGTGTCTAGATACATAGTTAAAGCAATGTATCTAGAAAAGTCCAAAACGTTTTATAATTTATAATGGAGTGAGTAACATCTACCTTTTTCAAATAAATGCAGTACTAAAATATACTTCACAAATAGACATAGGTGCACTTTCTTATGAACATGATCAAAGTCATTGAAATTTAACTCAGGACAAAATATAAAATATAAACTAATATGGGAATGAAAGAAGTACCAATTTATTTATGTATAAAGTATAAAATATACTCCCCCATCCCAGAAGAGATGCAATTATGTAATAGTGCTAAGTCAAATGATTTTGAAATCTGACCAAAATTATATAAAATGATACTAAATCATCATACTAAATAAGTCTAAAAGCGCTACATCTTTCCTGACTCGTCGACTCCTGGCGGCGACTAGGGTTTGATGGGAGTTGCCGGGGGAGTCCGCCTTCCCCACGTCAGGGAGAGTCCAACCTCTCGCCGCCTGGTTATCTATTACATAGCTTCCTTCCCTTCAGCGCATAGGAGGGTTTTGGCAAGTTTTCTCCCGCAGAGCGGTCTCATCTAGGGTTTGGAGTCTCGTTCTTCCACAGCGACGGGGGGTGATCAGGGGAGATCTTTGGTGATCTTTCCCACCTGAAGTCGTTTGTGGTAGCGATCTCTCGATCCTGGCCGCAGTGATGGAGACAGGTGATGATTCTCGTGCGAACAAGGATCTGTTGGAGGGGGAGCGTCACCATGGATGAGGAGGATATTGAAGATTAGGGGCTGCTTTCTGAGGATGAGGACGACGACTCGCCGCCGATCGTCCACGACTTCGATGCGGCGGATGCTGCGGCAACCCACCAGTTTGTGATCATTGGCCGTTTCCTTACGGTACGTGGATACATGGGGTTGTTTGAGACCATGATGCGTGCCTGACGTTTAAAGTATGCTCCTGATGTAAAGAGGCTGAGAGACAATCGTTTCCTCATTGAGTTGAAATCGGAGGAGGACAAGAGCTTTGTGCTGCAGGGAGGGCCATGGATTTTATTGTGGTGATCCTTTCCTCGTTGCTGCCTATGAAGGTAAACTCCGGCCTTCGGATGTTGTGCTTAATCGGATGCCTGTCTAGATACGGATTGAGGACATGCCTCTCAATCTGATGAACGAGAGGACCGATTAGGTTCTTGGAAGTAATATTGGGAAAGTTGTGGTAGTAGGCAAAGATTCTAAAGGGCGACTTTGGGATGATCATATGCGAATTAGGGTTTGCATGCCGGTGGATAAACCCTTAACGAGGTGGTCGAAAGTGAAAGATGAGAAGACTGGAGATATGCTTCGTCCCCATGTCAAGTATGAAAGAATTCCAAAGTTCTGTAGATATTGTGGTCATGTTGGACATGTGGAGAAGGATTGTTTGCTTCCAAAAAAGGAGCAGAAAGTGAGATTTGGGCTGCATCTTCGTGCGTCACCGAAGAAGAAGTTTGTGGCATCGTCTTCGGAACAACGAGATGCTCTAGCCAAGAGAGGCCTGAATTTTGACGGCCAAGACGATGACGGGAGGCAGGATGGTAACAATGGGAAAGGAAAGGAGATGAACAAGGATTGGGAGAAGCATGGGGCAAGCAAGTCTGCTGCTCCTGATGCTGCTGCAGGGACAGGTCAAAAAGGATCTGATGTGGCAAATGATATTGCCCGCAAGGTACTAATGTTGGGAGTTCATGATACCCCTACGGTGTTGCCTCCTCTGGTATTTCAGGGTGGCCGTCCTTTGGCACTTGTTGAGGCTGGGACACCGGCAGTCGGGCTTGGAGGGCAGGGTGAGGAAGTACGAGATAATGGTCTGGCGGCTTTCGGTGCTACAGGCCTGTTTGTTTCCGGGATATCGTATCGCGCGTTCGCGTTTGAGCGAACGCGGCTCCGAGGCCGCGTTTTGGGAATCGCCGAGCCGCGTTCAATTTTTGCCGTGAAACGCGCGAGCGCCGCAGACCGTTCGGCGTCGTTTTCCGCGCATCTCGGTCGCCGACGCGCTTATAAGCGGAAACAAACAGGGTGTACATAAGACGATGACTGAAGTGGCACGTGGGGTAGCGCATGAGTGGGATGACCGCTTTGCTGATTCGAAGGATGCAAGAACTGAAGTTTAAACCCAAATGCTGTAGACTGTCCGACAGTACTCAGTTTGGCGTGCCGGCTGCAGCATGGCTGGGGTCGGTGTATGAGGAAATCCGAGCTGTGAGAGCTGAGTTCCCTGACATGTCAGAGGGTGAAGCTGCCCGGATGGTTGCTGTATGCGGAGGTGATAATCTTGACCTTGATCTTCGTGCTATTGTTTAGGAAAATGGTGTGATAGTAAAAAATAATCTAGGTATTCTTGGTAAGCCTCGTGATATGGAGCTCAATATCAATGTGGTAAACCAAGACAACAGTGCTAATTCTCTTGTCCAGGATGGGGGCAACAAACGCAGTAAGGTGGATGGTTGTGATCAGATTTCTCTAAACCTGACGGGTCCTCACGGCGAGGCTCGTCAGGAGCAATGAATCTACTCAGCTGGAACTGCCAAGGTTTGGGACTCTCTCGGACAGTTCAAGACTTATTGCTCTTGTTGGAGCTAAAAGTCCCCGCCTGGTGTTCTTATCGGAGACTAGAATGTCGGGTGTTCATGCAGCGAATTTGAGGTGGCGTTTGGGTCTGAAGAATTGTATTGCAGTAGACAGTGTTGGCTCACAGGATCACCGCCTCAGGTGAGTGAAACACTCGTCAGTCTTGCCGAGCACCCGCTAGTGTTGCCGAGCACCCACTAACCGTGTCGACCACGAGTAGGCGTTGTCCGTCCCACACACTATGCATGGAGCTAGAAGAAGAAGGGAGAACAGAGCAAGCACGCACAATACAAGACACTAGCGTTGGCCGAAGGCCTGTCTGTGAGATGGCAAATCTTAAATCTCTTTACTGAGTTGCCGTGATAGTCTATTTATACAACTCTATCTATCTAGTCCTAGTACAGCCCACATGCTGTAACAGTAACTAGATAACACTGGCAGGGCTGACTCTGCGCCGGCCACTGCATGGCTACAATGCTGCAGGTGAGCCGTGCGGCGCCTGCACCTGCAGCGGCTACAGTATCACAGCAGGGGGGGCCTTTTCGGCGCCGCCTTCCCTTGCTGTGTTCACACAAGGTAACAGTAGATTAGCTAACAATCTTCCCCTAATCCTACTGCTAACCCTTGTACCCCTTCCATGCCGATCATCTCCTTCAGCTCCGTGAGTCGAAGTCGTCCTAGCGGCTTGGTGAGGATGTCTGTGAGTTGCCGACCAGTTTCGACGAACTCAATGACGATCTGCCCTCCATTGACATAGTCCACGAGGAAGTGAAACTTTACATCGATGTGTTTGCTCCGGTCGTGCAGAACCGGATTCTTCACGAGGGCGATGGTGGGCTGGTTGTCCACCATCAGTGCTGGTGGGTGAGCTTCCACGCCGGTCAGCTCGCCCAGCAGCCTGCATAGCCACACAACTTGGCACGCCGATGTGGCTGCCGCTACGTACTCTGCCTCGCACGTAGATAGCTCCACCACCTTCTGTTTCAGCGACAGCCATGATATTGGGGCCGACCCGAGGAAGATGAGCACGCCAGAGGTGCTCCATCGTCCGTCGATGTCCCCCGCCATGTCTGCATCGCTGAACACAGTGAGCTGCAGCCTACTTCCACCGGTCTTTGGGAAGACGATCCCATGATTCACCGTCCCATTGACGTAGCGCAGTAGCCGCTGTACTGCAACCCAGTGATCCTCTCTGGGATCCTCCATGAAGCGACTGACGTAGCCCACGACGAACGTAATGTCTGGCCTCGTGTGGACTAAGTAGCGCAGACCACCGATGATGCTCCGGTAGAGTGTTGCATCCACCTTCGCCGCGGTACTGGCCTTCGTCACCTTCAGCCGCTGCTCCATTGGAGTCACGCATGCTTGCACTCAGCCATGCCGCTCCGCTCCAACAGCTTGGAGGCATACACGCTCTGACCGAGCGTGAGTTCCTCCTTCCCCTGTCTTACCTCGATGCCGAGGTAGTAGGAGAGTGCGCCAAGATCGCTTATTCGAAAACGAGCCGCCATCTCGCGCTTGAAGCTGTTGATGTCCTCTGTGCGCGCGCCGATGACAATCAAGTCATCCACATACACGCCGACCACGAGCTCTTCCTTCCCCTGTCGTCGCGTGTAGAGCGCATGCTCGGTTGCGCACCTGTTGAAACCCAAGCTCGCCCAGCGTGGCGTCAAGCTTGGCATTCCATGCTCGGGGGGCCTGCCGTAGCCCGTAGAGCGCCTTGCGCAGTCGAAGCACCCTGTGCTCCTCTCCCTTGACGGCAAACCCTGGAGGTTGCCTGACGAAGACCGTTTCCACCAGCTCACCGTTGAGGAAGGCCGATTTAACGTCCAAATGATGGACGCGCTAGTCCTTTGCTGCTGCCAAGGCTAGTAGCAAACGAACCGACTCCATGCGCGCTACTGGTGCAAAGACCTCCTCGAAGTCGATGCCCTCGCGCTGAATAAAGCCTCGGGCGACGAGGCGCGCCTTGTGCTTGACAATGGTGTCGAGCTCGTCTCTTTTGACCTTGTACACCCACTTCAGGCTGATCGGATGGCATCCTAGAGGTGGATCGACGAGCTGCCAAGCCTCGTTTTCCTCGATCGCCTTCATCTCCTCCAGCATCGCCCGTCGCCAGTTTCCATCATGCTCGGCTAGCGCGAACATGGGTGGTTCCTCTGCACTGACGAGTAGCAGCTCTGCGTCGTTGAGCAGCCTGCCCGCTAGACCTGAGGGACCTGTGCCGCCGACGATGTCGTCCAGCCTGCGGAACCGCACCTCCTCACCTTCACGGTAGGCGTCCACGAACTCAGTGATGTCACTGGAAGTGAGGCAAACTCAATCGGCACTGTTCCATCGGAGTTTCCTGTTCCGTCGGAGTGCCCGGCATAGCACCTGAAGTGCTCGGCATTGCTTCTAGACAGCTCATCATAACTCCTGTAGTGTTCGGCCACACTGTAGGAGTGTCCAGCCTCAGTCTTGGAGCAGTTGGCATCACTGCAAGACGTCTTGGCTCCACCACGGGAGTGCTCGGCACCCGTCCTGGAGTGGTCGCCACCACTGTAGAACCTCCCGGCACCACTCTTGGCGTGCTCGGCATCCCTCCAGAAGTGCATGACACTCCTCCTAGAGTGCTCGTCATCCCTCTCGAAGTGCTCGGCACTGCCCCAGGAGTGCTCGACTCTACCGTCGGAGTGCTTGGCACCTCTTCCCCAGCGTCTCCACCACTGTGGATGACCAAGTGCTCGACGATGAAGGTGTTGGTGAAGCCACCAGCTTCCCCTGTGCTCGGACTGCCCCAGTCCGAAGCCGTCTCCTCGTCGAACATGACGTCGTGTGAGACAACAACTTTGTCTCCATGTGGGTCGTAGAGCCGGTATGCCTTGGTACCCTCCGCGTAGCCTAGGAACACCATCAGTGTGCTCCTGTCCTCCAGCTTGGTGAGGTTCGACTTTGTCTTCCTGACGTGGTCGATGCAACCAAATGTCTGGAGGAATGACACGTTCACCTTGCACCCATACCAAGCTTCGAATGGCGTCTTGCCCGTCAGGGCCTTCGTCGGAGCACGGTTGAGGATGAACACCACCGTGGTCACCGCCTCTCCCCAGAACTTTGCCAGTATTCCTTTGGCCTTCATCATGGATCGGGCCATGCCGACCACCATCTAGTTCTGCCTCTCCACCATGCCATTCTGTTGTGGCGAGTACGGCGTGGTGTGGTGTTGCCCCACACCCTGATCCACGCAGTACGCAGTGAACTCCACCGAAGTGAATTCACCACCGCGATCAGTCCTCAGCACCGGAGCTTCTTGCTGCTCTCGGCGTCCAAGCGTGTCTTGAACTTCTTGATCACCGCCGCCGCTTCGTCCTTGCTCGTCAGGAGTTGTAGCCACATGTAGCGACTATAATCGTCCATGAGCAGGAGGAACTACCGCCGACCACCGCATGTAGCAGGCATGATCGGCCCGCAGAGGTCGCTATGAACGAGCTCGAGAGCTTCCTCCGTGCGATACTTGGCCGCCTTTGGGAAAGGTAGCCTCCTCTGCTTTCCGGCCAGGCAGCTGTCACATAGCTCGCCTCCGTGCTTGATGTGGGGCAGCCCTCAGACCATCTTTCCCAGCCAACCAAGCACATCAAAGCTGAGATGTCCGAACCAGGCATGCCACATCCACGGTTCCTCGGAGTGCCTTGCCACCAGGCACACCGGTTGCTCTACCTTTAGGTTCGAGCAGGTACAACTGGTTTACGGACCTCTTCACCTTAGCAAGAAGTCACTGCTCCTGGTCCCTAATCCTAAGGACACCGTCCTTGATCAGTACTTCCACTACCGCGCTCATCCAGCTGACCAATGCTGATGATGCTGGAACACAGCTGTGGGATGTAGTATACATCCATTAGCGCATGGTGCTTCCTTGTTCTAGCATCTGAAGATGATGGTGACGCACCCTTGGATAGCCACCCTTGAGCTGTCACCAAACTTCACCGTACCGGTAACATCGCCGTCGAGCTCGGAGAAGGATTCCTTGGAGCCCTGTCATGTGGTTGCTGGCACCAGAGTCCAGATACCATCGCTGCTCCTGGTCAGCGCCTTCACGCCCGAGGTGAACTTGAGCGCGTGGTTCATCAAGGTCGACGGTCTTCAAGGCCCTCCCAGGTCCTTCCACTGTCGTCGCCTCTTCCTTCTTCTTGGCCTCAACGTTGTGCAGTGCACAGAACGTCACCATCAGGATAGTGGCCTCATCCTCATCATCGGCTTGCACCAGGTGAGCCTCAACCTTCTTCTCCTGCTTGAGATTTGGGCACTCCCGTGCCCAATGACCCATCTTCCCGCAACATCGGCAGGCGTTGGGGTCGACCTTCTTCTTCTCCGAAGAAGCCCTCCGTGGTGCTTGCCCTTGCCACCGTGACTGGAGGAGGCTGCCTTCCCGGAGTTCCTCCGAGCAGCCCACTCCTCTTCCGTCAGCAGGAGTTTCCTGCTGTCCTTTATTGCTGTCGCCTACTCTAGGCGTTCGTCCACCGCCCGTAGATGGCCTGTCACATCCTCAATGGTGAGGGTGGACAAGTCCAGCATCGTCTCTATGGAGAGAGTGATCTAGATGTACTTTGCCAAAACGGAGTGGAGGTACTTGGAGACCGCCTCCTCTTCGCCGATGGTGATGTCATGGCTCTTCAGCTTGCTGATGAGCGTCTGCAGGCGGAGGGAGAAGTTCTCCACCGTTTCACCACCCTTGAACTTGAGGATAGCGTACTCCTGCTTCAAAAGCTAGGTCGTCGCCTTCTTTGCGCGGTCGGAACCGACGCGCATCGCCGCAATAGCCTCCCATGCCTCCTTAGCCGAGCTCTTCGTCCCCAATGGCTCTCTGTACTCTATCGGTACAGTAGCGAGGATAGCCTCCAACGCTGACATATCATCCTCCTCATTGTCGGTGCCCCTGTCAACAGCATTCCAGAGCCATCGAGCTCTGAGCTTGACCTTCATGGTCACCGACCACTCTCCATAGTTGGTGCGAGTTAGCATTGACCAACTAGTGCCGTTGACCTCCCGCACCATGTGAACAACTACCTCCCCTTGTGGCTAGGCAGCCACAGCAGTGCCACTGCTGTCGCCCAACTCAGAACCGCCCGTCGTCGCCATCGGTTAGATTGGTGACGGCACTTGTACGGCTCTGATGCCACTTGTTGGCCCACAGGATCACCGGCTCAGGCGAGTGAAGCACTCGCCGGTCTTGCCGAGCACCCGCTAGTGTTGCCGAGCACCCACTAGCCGTGCCGACCACGAGTAGGCGTTGTCCGTCCCACACACTATGTCTGGAGCTAGAAGAAGAAGGGAGAACAGAGCAAGCACGCATAATACAAGACACCAGCATTGGCCAAAGGCCTGTCTGTGAGATGGCAAATCTAAACTCTCTTTACTGAGTTGCCGTGGTAGTCTATTTATACAACTCTATCTATCTAGTCCTAGTACAGTCCATATGCTATAACAGTAACTAGATAACACTGGCAGGGCTGACTCTGCGCCGGTCACTACATGGCTACAGTGCTGCAGGTGAGCCGTGCGGCGCTTGCACCTACACCGGCTACAGTATCACATCAGGGGGGCCTTTTCGGTGCCACCTTCCCTTGCTGTGTTCACATAAGGTAATAGTAGATTAGCTAAGAGTCAGTTCCAGTACAGGTGGTGGAGGTTTGGCTTTATTTTGGCATGAGGTTGTTGATATGTCCCTGATTGAAAAGCACAAACATTTCATTGATGTTCATGTCCGTGGGCCTGGGATGTCTTCTCGATTTAGAATCACTTTTTTGTATGATGAACCCCACACAGAAGATAGGCATTTGACGTGGAGCTAATGCGGCACCTGCATGGGGCCTCACTGGAGCTGTGGCTCCTCATTGGAGATTTTAACGAGGCCATGTGGGTTATGAGCAGTTTTCAGCATGTTAACGACCAGAGAGACAGATGGCTGCTTTTAGGGATGTGCTTGTTGATTGTGGCTTGACAGATTTGGGTTTTGTTGGGCTACCTTTCACTTATGATAATGGAAGGGATGGTAATGCAAATGTGAAGGTGAGGTTGGATAGGGCTGTGGCTGAGACTAGGTGGAGGGACTTGTTCGATGATGCTACCTTGCATCATCTAGTGTCTTCGCGTTCTGATCATTGCCCGCTGCTGCTAGAAATCAAGAAGGAGAGCTGGGAAAAGCACAAGCCAAGGATTTTTTGGTATGAAATAATGTGGGAGCGTCTTGAGTCTTTGGCATTGGAAATAAAAAATGCTTGGTGCACTGCTCCAAATAGGGAGGGTCTAGGAGGTATTGCTACTGCCCTGAAGCATGTGCAACGAGCATGGAGAATTTTGGTGTTGTTACAGAAGAGTTAGAAGGGTTGCGGACTAGGTTGGAAGCTATGAAAGATAATCCTCAGTGTTCTGGATCATACATCAGACAGATAACATATCGAATGGATGAGTTGCTGTACCAGGAGGAGATGATGTGGCTTCAGCGGTCCCATATTGCTTGGCTACGGGAAGGCGATCGCAACACTCGATAATTCCATAGACAAGCAGTGTGGAGAGCTCGTAAGAATAAAATTACAAAGCTCAAAAATCAGGAAAACAAGTGGTGTGAAGATCCTAAAGTGCTGCAGTCCATGTCGGTTGAGTTTTTTAAAGAACTTTTTCTGTAGATAGCACGGTGAATCCAGCTGAGCTTGTTGACTTGGTGGTGTTTACACCAAAATTTGGAAGGAGAGTCACAGGGACCCAGAAGCTCCTAGGATCGTATCATCAAGGGATCAGGCGGATCAGAAACAGCTGATTCAGATGCAAAAATCTAGGAATCGGCTTTCTTCGGACAACGCCAGCAGATAACGACAGAGGCTACGCTCAACGCCAGGATGAAAACATGTTGGACTCTACAAAAAGGGAAAGATTGGAGTCTAAGTTATCTTAAATTAGGAATGTTTTCATTATGCCAAAGATTATATTAAGTCGTACTCAGTAGGGTTCGTTTTAGGCTCCGGGTATAAATACCAAACCCCGGCTATTGTAGAGGGGAACCAATCAATCAAATACAAGTCAATTACTTTTTTTGGCTCCAGCCACCCCTTAGGAGTAGGAGTAGAGTAGATCTCAATGAGTTCTTCAGTGAGTACGACTGCATCGATCCGGTCGACCTCCACTGCTTGTTGTAAGTACCGTCATGGTTTATACCTCTGTTCATATGGCTGCATCGATCCGGTCGACCCCCATTGCGGCTCTAGTATAAGCTAGTTATTGACTCTTGCCTAATTCAAGTATTGCCTGTGTGATTCTGCCTCACACCCCACTGCTTGAATTAGATCGAGGTCAAGTTATCGGCTCTACCTTTGAATGGCAGTCTTTGGTAGATTCATTAAGTTACCGATATTGCTTATTGCTTTCATTGTTTATCTAATTACAGCAATATCACTCTGCCCGATTGAGATTGATCCGGATCAGCCTTATATCTTATTTAACCCATCGTTTGCTAATCTTAAACTGGTCTAATCTACATCTTAAATGATGAGTTATGTTTTTATTGGCTATTTTATATCAATCTTAATCGTGCATAGCGTGCGGTTAAGGCATGTTCGATCTTGAGTAGATCTATTGGTTAGCGAGAACCGTTCCATGGCCCATCATCATAGCCTGTGGGATTCTGCCTCTCACCCCACTGTTGGCACCATGGAGTGGGGATCGTTAGTTGGTAGATCCGTTCCTGAGAAGGTATGACCTTAACTGTGCGCTATGCCTAAATCGGCTGTTTAGCCGATATCGAATGCTTTCACGAACAGTTCACATCATGAGATCATTGAAGTAGAGATAAGTTGAAAGATGTGTTAGCCCCATGATCTTGTTATTGTATTATGACCTGCATGATTTTGCCTCATGCCCCACTAATATTAGTAATGAGTTAGGGTCGTCAAGTCTATTGTTGTTTCTATGGCCTACATGATTCTGCATCATGCCCCACTAGTTATGGCGATAGATGAGATCTAATATGTTCATTAGATTTATCTTTATTAGATGGTTGAGCAGTGTTGAATTGTTTCTTTACATAAACAGGAGTTTGATTACTTGTAATCATTGGCTCAGTATAAACCAATCATCATCGATATCTTATTGCCATTGATTAATGTTTGCTTAAATGATATTTATTCTGAATGATAACTTATTCTTCTTCATACGACTCCATGAACTCTAACTGACTTATTCTCATGAATATACTGGGATTGGCTATTTAGCCGATTTCTTTCCATATCAGCTCTCATAGCCGTACTTTCGGAACTGTCTGGCAACACCGGCAAGTTCTGCCATTAATTACTGATGAACTTTCTCTCCTTGTCAATTGCAGGGTCAAATTGACTGACACGCCCTGAGAGGATTGCGTAGGATCGACCACCCCTACGCTGAAGCTAGGCGGATCTGCTCCATCGAGTGGACCCTTCCGGCTTGCTGCGTGTGTCCTCGGCACGGGACGAAATTCTGTGTCGGCACACGTTTCAGGCACGCCCAGTGGGACACCACAATCGTCATGGCGGTTCACAACAACGACAATATCCTTATGGTACATTATGAAGACCTACCTGATGAAGATAGGATACAATCAACAAAGCTACAGAAGAATTTCAGAAGAAGTGTTTGTTGTCCTACACCAAAACACGTGACAGCACAGTTATTTAGCAATTTCCACTACCAAGAGTTCTACTACACGGACAGACAGATGCAGTTGAAGCTGAAGACAGGTGTTTCTTTGCGGAAGCTATAGACAAATCTGTTCGTGATGCCCTATCAAGCCGCAATGAAGCTTTCGTTGACGCGTTTCACAACATCATGAAGAGAGGCGATTCATGGAATTCTAGTTAGTCGGGTTGGATCGACTTGTTACAACATTTCAAATCCGTTGACCTAAGGGACTAATCAAGTCGGCACCAGCCATCAAGAAGCAGCACCAGCTGGTGATGGTGAAGTCCAGGCACTTCAAGGTTCATCTGAATAAACTCCAGGTACTGCTACAAATTAGATATAGTACAATCCTGGACCGTCAGTACAGTGTGTGCAGCAGCCGGCGGGGCAAAATCAAAACCAGATGATCAATTTTGGCACATCAGGCCACATGCCATCGTCGGCTCAGAAGATAGCACCATCCGTTCAGAGGATCCGTAGAGATATAGATCCTTATGTCTATAATCAGATACTTCAAGCAGCAAGCTAGCAGAGGACCCAACAAATTGAGATTCCACAAGGCTATCATTATGGCACAGATTATAACACCCTCCACATGATACCAAATCTAGGGTATCAAGGCATGCGGGATTTCAATCCACAGATGGGTCAGCAAGTACCGAGAAATCCAAATCCGCAAGCTGACGAGTTGCTGCTCAAGGTGACCGAGATGATGAAGAGTCAGTTCGGTTTGAAGCCAAAAGGAATGACTTTTTCATACAAACGCTCATATATAGAATGGTATGATTTGGTCGCCCTCCCTACAAATTACAGGCTCCCGGAATTCACCAGGTTCACTAGTCAAGACGGCACAAGCATAATAGAACATGCCAGTCGGTATCTTACACCTTAGTCGATGACGGCTATGAAGATGAAGAAGAAGAGGTCGCTGTAGCTGCATAGAATTGGGGCAAGAAGACAGTGATGGTGCCAAATCCTTAGGGAAGAGGAGTTAAGGAGAGTTATGACTTTGATGTTACCAAATCAGACAAGCTCTTCGATTTCTTGCTTGAGAAGTGGCAGATCAAGTTGCCCGATGGTCATGTCATGTTGCCCCCTGATCAGTTGAAGAACAAGAAGTTCTGCAAATTCCATAACACTACTTCTCATTTCACTAATGAATGTAGAATCTTCAGGCAGCATATAGAGAGCTATTCAGCAAGGGAGGCTCAAATTTGATATGCCTCGGAAGATGAAAGTCGATGATAATCCTTTCCTAGGAGATCAGAACATGGTTGATGCTGGGCTGTTCAAAGGAAAAACCAAGGTCCTAACATCAACCAAATCGAGAGAAGCTAGAATAGTCGATCCCGAAATACAAATATTGGCTGATGAGTATAGAGAGATTAGAAGACGCCATGCCGAACAAAAGAGCCGATACGAGCAGGGGAAGACATTGAAAGCAGAGACATCAAAGCCATGGGTCACATCTCGGATTCTGTTGAATAAATGGCAGTGGCAGAAGGAAAACGATTATCAGCGTTGGTTAAAAGATCAAGCATACCATCATCAATTAGAAGAAGAGAAGTATGAAAGGGAACAAGTTGAATTACATTGGAATTGTCCTTTCTTTAGACATTGCTGAAATGAAAGTTTGAAGTTGCCTACCAGACATGACTGTCCAGAATGCAACAATCAATATCGGAAGTATAGGCAATCTCGAACCAATCGCCGGTCTATCCATGCTCAAGATGCATATCATTATAACAACATGGATCGGTGCTTAAAAAACAAAAGTGTTCATGATCGGTTGGGAAAAAGAGTCATTGGACATAACTGGGCTGATCATGAAGAGGAAGGCGCTGAAAGAATATACACATGGCAGGAAGGCCAGTAGTACCCAAGAGATTTGACGAGAAGCCAAAAGAGGAGGGTGCAACGCTTAAGGAACAGAGAGATGGAACAGGCTCAGGCACTCAGTAAAACTCAAGTATGGCGTACCAAATAGATAGCTGATAAGAGGCAACCATCGGCTAATATCCAAATGGCTTTTCTGTTACCATCAGAATTCAGAGCTCCGGCAGATCAGGAAGTTTATTCAGACTTCGTCGAGTTAGAGTATGAAGAGATGGTTGCCAAGTTAATAGTCGTGCAGCAAGCGATATTTGACAAACCAGTCAAACATCGGCACTTGAAGGCATTGTATATGAAAGGTTTTGTCTATGGAAAGCCGATGAGCAAGATGTTGGTGGACGGAGGTGCATCTATCAATCTTATGCCTTATACTACTTTTCGTAAGCTTGGCAAAGGACCAGAAGATCTGTTGGAAATTGACATGATGCTGAGAGACTTCGGAGGTAACACGTCTAAGACCCGGGGGGAAATAAACGTCGAACTAACAATCGGGAGTAAAACTCTGCTCACCACATTCTTCGTTATTTATGGGAAAGGATCATATAGTTTACTCCTCGGTCGTGATTGGATTCATGTGAATTGCTGCATACCGTCGACCATACATCAGTGTTTGATTCAATGGCATGGAGATGATGTCGAACTGGTTCTTACTGATGAGTCCGTAAGCATCGTGACAGCTGATCCAGTCTTTTGGGAACTAGGAGATTTCGAGTGTTTTTCTAGCAAGACATGGGAAGGAGGCTTCATTAAAATCAGCAATGAAAGCCAACAACCGATGCAAGCGATCGGCTCTGAGAGTTTGTTTTAGTGGAAAAGTCACAGCTTCACGTCGGCCGTTGGATCAAAAGAAAAATGAGTATTAAGTCTTGGAGATGGGTTTAGGCCGACGTATGTGAATGCTGAGTTAAAGTGTAAGTGCGATTCAGAGTTAAGAGAAGTTCTGTTTCGCTTAATAGGACGCTTGACCTAGGATAATTACTCGTCTGACCTTTGATATTGAAAGTTCTACGGGACGTTATCCTGGCGTCTGATCAACATTTGATAGCCGATTTGTTCTCGGCTCTAATAGCCGGTACCAGAAGGGTACCGCCTCTAGTTCAAAAAATAAACATCTTCAAAGACAGTAATAGCCGATACGATATGTATCACCTATAGAGCAAAAAACAAAAATAGCAAGAAACATTCACGGTCGTACATGAATACATTGCATTGAAACACAGTCATAAAAAGAACAGGAGTCTTCATTCATTGATTTATCTTAAATACAGACTAGTCAAAGACCTTGTTCACCACATCCTGAGCGGATGTGATGTCTACTACGGCCTCCACTGCCACGGTGAATTCTTCAAGTAGGTCCTCGTGCTCCTCAGGGCCGTCGTCCATTAGGAAACTTGTTTCCATGGCGTGAAGCTCGTACCTAGTTTGGACTTATGCCACGGTCAGCACCACCGCCACACCATGACGAACACCATGGAGGGCGATCTCCTAAACGCGGACCGGGACGTCTTGGAGACGAGCGTTGAAGGAGGAACCCTGGGCATTGACATCGTCTATGGCCGCATTCGTCGTCAGTTGGAGAGATTCCAACTGTGCTGTCAGGGCTGACAATCACGAGAACAAGAAGACAGTCAAGATGAAGATAATGGAAGTCAGAGTAAGAAGCCTTCGTGGGATTCATCTTACCCACCACCATGGCATTGGATTCAGCTAGCTATGCTTGGATGGCGCTGGCCTCCTCCTCAGCCGCATGAAGGGCGGCCTGAGAAACCCCGAGGTGAATCTCTAGTTGGCCGTTCTCCCAAGTCGCCTCGGAGTAACAGTTGTGAGCCATCCTCCACTCGTGAAGATAGCGCCAGGCGTCGTCGCCGTTGTAGGAATCGGAAGAATCCAACGATGAGGCTGGCACAGAAGATGCGGCGTTAGAGGGCCCACCGGCCCTGGGAAGAGGACGGAGACTGTCATTCACAACAAACCTGTAGGTGGATCAGAACTGTTCATCATCATGAACAAGAAATGTCAATCTCACCTCATGCGCCGGAGGCGCTGATTCATCGGTATATTCTCTTCTGGGATTTCCTCCGCCGCGCGCTTGCCTCGGTTATCTTCGCCGGCCATGAAGAATGATTGGATCTAACCGCTATAGGGTTTCGGCAGGTGGGGGAGAGCAAAGGAATAGTTGTGGATGGAGACGTGTTCGAGGCGAAAGACATCGACTGGTATTTGAAGACATGAAGCGAAGGGACGGATGCCTCGGGACACGCAAAAGGCAACCGCAATTAATAGGAGGCGAAGCGCCACTTCACTAATGTCAATGAAAATACAGCACTGAGCAACTGGAAGGCAGGAAATCGAAGGGTTATCTTAATAAAAGCTGTGTTTTCAGACTTGGTTAAACCAAGGGCCTGGATCGACTATATCAAATCGGCTCTTTAGCCGAAGAAGGAAGCATGAGTAAACAACGGAGAATATGATCGGTTCTACATAAGATCCACGATGACATGTAGATCTCAAGTCTGGGGCACCATGGGTCGCTCTCGGTATTTCTAGTCAAATGACATCAGCTCCCACAGGCTATTGACTTCTCCAGCTGATCTAGAAATGCTCTCAAAGACACACTTATGATGATCGAAAAGCGAGAAAGCCGGTATGGTTGCCTGATCAGGGGAAACCTTATCGGCTTAGGCATTTGCACGCCTAGTACATTTTGGAGATGCTAGGAGGAGGAGAAGGATTCAGCAGATCAATAGGGAATATTTGAAGGAATATTACCCTAACGTTTGGATTAATACTCAATGACCAATTCGCTTGACTGACAACTCTAATGGCCGATACCAGAAAGGTATCGCTGCTGGTGCGAAAATAGATCCAGAAGAGTAAAAGCCAGTACAATGCGTATCATCCGTGGGGGAAAAGCAAGCATAAACAAAAGTAATGCGCATGGTGCCAAGACAGGAAAATTATCTGCTAAATATCGCCTATTACAAACTATGGGCCGAGGAAAACATTGCCTACTATGTCATCGGCCAAGGTATTAAAAGCTACAGAATTGGTGGCACTCATGAAATCCTCAACCAAGCGCTCCTGCTCCCTAAGGTATGCTGCGTCTAGAAAACCATGGGGAAGAAGCTGAAGATTTTGGTCCGAATGGGCTTGGGCGGCAACCAACGCCATGGCAGCGCCATGATGAACGCCATGGAGAGCAACCTCCCTAACATGATTCGGGATGTCATGCAAACGAACCACCGGAACGGCGCCCCTGGCATTGACAAATCCCGCTGCATGATCCGCAGCTGATCGAAGGCTCTCTAGTTGGGCAGATAAATCTAAAAGATTCAAAAGGGGAGCTAATCAGAGTCTCGGAGACAAAATTGAAAAGAAAGCAGAGGTTATGACAAGTATCTCACCCGCAATTCTGGCCTCGGCCTTGGCCAACCTATCCTCCACCAAATCGACCATAGGAGGTGATCGGCATCGAACCATGGCCAGGGCCAATTCTACGAGGGATAAACACTCAGCGAGACTCTAGCCATGTCGATCAATGGAGGCAAGCATATCGTCATTATCAATCTGCCTCATCTAATGGCAAGGGGGCTGGCGACAAGCCGTCGACGAAGAAGGCCCTAAAGACCGAACAAAGTCGGCCCTGTTCCCCGAGGCAGTGGAGGCATCACAGGATATACCCTCCTGACGATGAAGGCGCTGACGCGATGATGCAGACCCGATGAAGACCTTAGGAAACCTCTTGCTGTTCTCCATGATCTCTGACCTACAGAAAATCAGGAACTATGCTAAGGATGCAGAAGGTTTGATGAAAAGTGAGTTATCCTTAGATCAACTGCCGAGGCCCATTTATATAGCCCAGGAAGGCGAGGAGATAGATTTTGCCAGGGGTGTGAGGTTGGAATCAGAAATGGAAGCGGAACGGCACAGCGGAAGTTCAGGAGACGAATAATAAAGAAATAACAGATTCGGACTTATTGCTTCCTCAAATTACAAAAGATCTGAAAAAGATTTGGAGATTTTACCAGAGATCAGCCTATCTAGTTTATTTTGGATTGAAGGGAGTCTGGGCCCCAACAAGGCTAAAGTCCATCGCAAGGCAAGTTGACGTTGGCCCATTGCTAACATTATGCCCAAGGAGAAAGGAAATCGCCCGCCTAAACATAAATTCAACCGATTTTTCGATAAATCAGAAAATTGTGGGGAAGATGCCTGTGGCTTTCCTAGTGGGCATTCAGTGGAGTAAACAAGGGGAAGGTGTCCACACATTTTAGCCCCTGCAAACACTAGGATAGCTTTGCGAGCATAGAGAGAAGACTCAGGTGATATCACAAGAATTCTCCTAACTGCAATAGCTGATCCTCTTGCTCAATAGGACACTAGAATGAGCGACACAATCACCCTATGCACAAGAATTCTCCTAACCGCTCAAGATCTACATACAGAAGGATAAACCACAAAGGATCCAGCGGGATCGAAAACACCCGAGGAGGCAGATAGAAGTAGAACATGGCTGAATCGTTGAGTTTGCTTTCACCATGGTCGGATAGCCATTTTTATAGCCGGCTTGGAAGGATGAATCCAAAACGCTCGTGAAGCAATAATGCTCTAAAAAAGTTTTGAAGCATGGGCTCATGAGTTGATATGGACGATGACAAATAGTAGACCCCAGATCAAGATAATTTACCCATGACTACGAGCCTATTGGGAGCACGGACATGATGATTTTGGAACAAAATTTCTTTTGTCCCAAAATTTAGGGGCATGTGTTTACACCAAAATTTGGAAGGAGAGTCACAGGGACCCAGAAGCTCCCAGGATCGTATCATCAAGGGATCAGGCGGATCAAAAACAGTTGATTCAGATGCAAAAATCTAGGAATCGGCTTTCTTCGGACAGCACCAGCAGATAACGACGGAGGCTACGCTCGACGCCGGGATGAAAACATGTTGGACTCTACAAAAAGGGAAAGATTAGAGTCCAAGTTATCTTAAATTAGGAATGTTTTCATTATGCCAAAGATTGTATTAAATCGTACTCGAGTAGGGTTCATTTTAGGCTCTGGGTATAAATACCAAACTCCGGCTATTGTAGAGGGGAACCAATCAATCAAATACAAGTCAATTACTTTTTTTGGCTCCGGCCACCCCTTAGAAGTAGGAGTAGAGTAGATCTCGATGAGTTCTTCAGCGAGTACGACTGCATCGATTCGGTTGACCACCACTGCTTGTTGTAAGTACCGTCATGGTTTATACCTCTGTTTATATGGCTGCATCGATCCGGTCGACCCCCACTGCGGCTCTGGTATAAGCTAGTTATCGACTCTTACCTAATTCAAGTATGGCCTGTGTGATTCTGCCTCACACCCCACTGCTTGAATTAGATTGAGGTCAAGTTATCGGCTCTACCTTTGAATGATAGTCTTTGGTAGATTCAATAAGTTACCGATATTGCTTATTGCTTTCATTGTTTATCTAATTACAGCAATATCACTCTGCCTGATTGAGATTGATCCAGATCGGCCTTATATCTTATTTAACCCATCATTTGCTAATCTTAAACTAATCTAATCTATATCTTAAACAATGAGTTATGTTTTATTGGCTGTTTTATATCAATCTTAATCGTGCATAGCGTACAGTTAAGGCATGTTCGATCTTGAGTAGATCTATTGGTTAGCGAGAACCGTTCCATGGCCCGTAATCACGGCCTGTAGGATTCTGCCTCTCACCCCACTGTTGGCACCATGGAGTGAGGATCGTTAGTTGGTATATCCGTTCCTGAGAAGGCATGACCTTAACTGTGCGCTATGGCTGAATCGGCTGTTTAGCCGATATCGAATGCTTTCACGAACAGTTCACATCACGAGATCGTTGAAGTAGAGATAAGTTGAAAGATGTGTTAGCCCCATGATCTTGTTATTGTATTACGGCCTGCGTGATTCTGCCTCATACCCCACTAATATTAGTAATGAGTTAGGGTCGTCAAGTCTATTGTTGTTTCTACGGCCTGCATGATTCTGCATCATGCCCCACTAGTTATGGCGATAGATGAGATCTAACATGTTTATTAGATTTATCTTTATTAGATGGTTGAGCGGTGTTGAATTATTTCTTTACATAAATAGGAGTTTGGTTACTTGTAGTCATTGGCTCAGTATAAACCAATCATCATCGATATCTTATTGCCATTGATTAATGTTTGCTTAAATGATATTTATTCTGAATGATAACCAATTCTTCTTCACACGACCCCATGAACTCTAACTGACTTATTCTCATGAATATACTGGGATCGGCTATTTAGCCGATTTTCTTCCATATCGGCTCTCATAGCCGTACTTTTGAAACTGTCTGGCAACACCGGCAAGTTCCGCTCTTAATTACTGATGAACTTTCTATCCTTGTCAATTACAGGGTCAAATTGACTGACATGCCTCGGGAGGATTGTGTAGGATCGACCACCCCTGCGCTGAAGCTAGGCGGATCTGCTCCATCGAGCGGACCCTTCCGGCTTGCTGTGTGTGTCCTCGGCACGGGACAAAATTCTGTGTCGACGGGTGGAAAGTAAAATCTCCGATGACATGAGTGAAGCCTTATGCAAGCAATTCATGACTAAGGAGATCTCAGACGCTCTTTTCCAGATGGGGCCTTTTAAAGCGCCAGGTCCGGATGGTTTCCCTGCACGTTTCTATCAGCGTCACTGGGATGTGCTGCGGGATGACGTGGTTGCTGCACTACAACAGTTCTTTGTGGATTGTTGCCTTCCTGAGGGGATCAATGATACAGCTATAGTTCTCATCCCTAAGGGTGCTAATCCAGAGGAACTCAAAGATTTTCACCCTATAAGCTTATGCAACGTTATATACAAGATTATTTCCAAGTGTTTGGTGAATCATCTCCGGCCGTTTCTTGACCAAATTATATCCAAAGTGCAAAGTGCTTTTGTTCCGCGCAGGTTGATTACGGATAATGCCTTAATTGCCTTTGAATGTGTTCATGCTATTCAGAGAAATGTTGGGGAGGAGTTTTGTGCTTATAAGTTGGATTTATCCAAGGCGTATAACCGTGTTGATTGGGGATTTTTAAAATGTTGATGGAGAAGCTAAGCTTTCAGCGTAAGTGGGTTCAGTGGGTCATGACTTGTGTCTCCACTCAGTGGTGAATCTAGGATTTTGTCTAAGGGATGCCGCCCAAAATTTTTCATATACAATTCGGTAAATCCATTTCAGCAATTCGGTAATAATTATAAAATTGACAACATGATTAGGTATATATGGACTAAATAACATAATAAGGCTTCAATTCATGGATTAAGTTCAAACCATCCCCTAAGTATAGTATAAATAGTTCAAAAGCCATAAAAGAGAACCGAAGACTTACGATGCTATTCTTGTGACTATTTTATTCGACGCTTTCAAAGGGACATAAATATCTTGATTATATCATCTTCATCAACTTCAAATAAAATACCCCGCTCAATTAGTGTCGGATCTGCCACCGGGGCTGGGGGCTCAAGCCCCCCCTACCGTGGCCGCGCCTATGGAGCCCCCCTCAGCCCCCCAAAGAATTTTTGGACAGTGGGCTGGCAATAGAGAAAGTTTTGGACAGTGGACTGGCAATGGAGGAAGGAAAGGAAGGGCTGGAGACCTAAAACACCCGAGAGGTCGACGGAGGTTGAAGACGGCGCATCGGGTGTTTCTCCATCTCTTTGTTTCCCCCCACCCAAATAGCCCCAGTAAGGCAATAACGTCAATAGGCCAAGTGGGCCGTGGGCCTTTCTCCTTTCCCCGTTTGCCGTTTTCAATTGTATTTTTTTACTTCTTATGAAATATGATGCACTTTCAATTGTTTATCAAAGTTATCGTGTTATAAAATGCTTAAAACTGCTATATGTTAGTTATGTATGGGACATAATTGAGTTATAAGTTGGTCTTGCTCTCTTCAGTCCAGCCCCCTTATATATTTTTTCTGGATCCGCCACTGCGCTCAATCAAGATGACTAGACAACAATCATAAAAAAGACCATCTCCCATCTTATTTCTTAACTTTGTTTTCACAATAACCATTACAAAAAATACCCTTTCAACACTTACCGTTGCCACAGGTAGAGGCAATACCAATTTGAGGAGCTCATAAACCATATTATACACTTTGTGCCTCTTTGTTTCAATAAGTTTAACCGAGAGATCAACAATATTGTCTAGACCTTTGAAGCTATCATCCTGTCTCATGTCATCAATATAATTATGTAATTGCAATTCAAGTTTGAGCGATTAGAAATAACAGCAGCTGTCGCTGCCTTCTTCTTTGCTTCATGCTTATGAAAAAGAGATGCAATGTCCCCGTTTCTCTCCATAACTGCATAAATATTACAAAGAACGCAGTGCCAAATAATTAAATAAATTACGCTTGCATGATTGAACACTCACATGCAATTATGGATCACTCACATGATACGAGTACTGAACAAAAGATTAATCTTTATCGACTCTAATGTTGGGACAAATCCTCGACCTTGCTGCATGATGGATGATTTTATGATTTTAGCGCTAAGCAATTAGCAATTAAAGTACATATGAATTTTTTGCAAAAAGCCAAAAACAAGGATTGAATCTCACCTGAAGGGCTGAACAATTCTGATCACAAATGCTGGTGCGGTCGTAGGGCAGGGCGAAGGCCGAAGGCCAAAGTGCTGAACGGCGAACGGGACAAGGTCACGAGGACGACTGGACAATGATGGGCCGTGGACAATAGCCGACGGCGGCGGACGACGTGGGTGATTCAGGCGCGCAGCCACGCAGGACATGTGAATCATGATCAAGATGATTAGGGGCGTGTTTGCGACCCTGTACCTGGCCGGCCTGGCCAGCCCAACTGGCCCAGGCCTGGGCAGGCCTGCCCCAAGTGGTACAACAGCTCTTGTTTGCGCCTATGTACCCAGTGAGCCCGGCTCAGGTGAGGCTGTGTTTGTCATCGAAGAGGCAGCCGGGCTGAGAGGCTAACCGCCACCAACTACCACACCGAGATAGTGTTTGTCATTTGGCTGTGGTCGGCCAGGCCCATAACAACAAACAGAAATGGACATGAATGAAAGGAGAATGAGGTTGCTCTTCCATAACCGTTACAACAACAAATCAAAGTTTCAGCATGAAATAGTTGGCCTCAGACATGCTAATTTAACAATTCATGGCATTACTGGCTACATGGGATAATCAAAGTCAGTAAAGAAGAACAGAAGCATGGGTCAGTCAAGTTTGGAAGCCAACAAACTGAAAAAGTTCACAGAAACAGATAAGAGACAGCAAAATGATATGTAGCCAACTAATGCATCGATCCATTGTGTCATCATTGGCCAAAATACAACAACCATCAGCCTTGGCAAGCCGAGAAGGGCAACAAGTTAACAGAAAGCATGTAGCCAGCTAATGCAGTCATCCTATTGTGTCATCATCGGCCTAATTAAAACAACAGCTGTGGCACATGAACAGCTTGAGTGACAGACCAACTACAACCATAAACAAGATCAAGATGACAGCATTTTTGCAACAGCCTTGCAGCCCAGGTGAATGAGGATAGATTTCAGAACCTTGACCTGTCACCAGTTCATGGGATGCTGATGCATCCCCATGAGGGGCATGAATTGGTAACAGCAAGGGTTCTTGAGGTACCCTTGCATTAAAATCTCTAAGAGCATCATCATAGTTGTTGTACTTCTGATAGATAGCCCCTTCTTCCCTAAGCACTTGCTTAGCACACTCATACCATGTAAAATAAATCCCAGGTTTCTTCCCTTCAAAGACCACATAGCAGGGAGGCATTCTCTGAAACCAACCAAATGTAGAACATGTAAGTGGTCTGAATGACATGCCTCAGTCGACCATTCAGTTTGAATGATGGTGAACATCATCGCAACTTGATAAAAAAATTAGCCTCAGCTGTTATTTTCCTTGTTTAGTCATTGGTGGCTACCAAGAATTGTAAGAACCAAATAAAGAGGCAAATAAACAACAGTTGCACTCACTGCCATCAGCCATCACAAGAGGATGTTGTTGCTGTGGAGTACAACTGAGCATAAGTGTAGAATGGAAGGATAGGCAAATAAAGAAGAAAGCACAACACTGTAAACCATCAAAACAAGAATAAGGTAGCCACCTCAAGTTTGTTTTATGCATCATAGGCCTTTAAATCCCATAGTTACCACCAGAGGCATAAACAACAAAAATAGGCAACTAGTTATCAAATAAAAAGTAGCCAACAGAGGCTACAAATAAGTTTCTTACAATACCAAGTTCAGCCCAACAGCCAAGGGCTCAAATGTTCCCAAATCCTTGCCTATTGTTAGCCACCCTCCTAGGCAAACTACACCATCAAGGTCAAGTGTCAAAAGAACAAGCAGACTGCACAAAAGGTCCTGTTGTCAAAAGAAGAGAGAGTGGGTGAGGGGGGTGGAGGAACTATACATCTCTACAGTCAACCCCCTCCTGGCCTTCTAGCCCTTCATGTGTAGTGGAACTACACATAGTAGTTTTTGGCCAGGAAGGTCCTAAGCCAAAGGGCCCTGTGGGCATCACTCATGTTCACAAAGCCCCTGCCTTGGGCCTTGTTGTCCAGGAGGAAGGTGTAGGCAACAATAAGTGCCTCCTCACTGAAGCCAGGCATCTCCATCACAGCAAGGTACAGATTGGCATCAACATGGGCAGGTCCAGTCTCCCTAAGAGCATTGGCCACATTGTTCACAGCATCTGACATGTTAGTCAACATGAGCATCTCCTCCTCAGAGAAGTTCCCTCTCTTCCTCTTTGGGCCAGCAGCTGAGGAGGTAGGAAGCAGTTCAGTGGCCTTGCTATCCCCTCCCTGTTCACTGGGAACTGTGGTGTGGGTCAAAGGAGGACCATCAGCCTTGGCACCAACACTGTCAGCCTGGTTCTGCCCTAAGGCTTCACCAGACCCAAGTGCAAACTTGCCTGTGGCCATGGCATTAGCAAAGATAGCCTCCATCTCAGTGTAGAACCTAATAGGGCAGTTAAGAAACTCTGCATCTTTAGGATGGTCCTGCAGAGTTGGGCAAATGTAGTTTAAGAAAGGCAAATGTAGGTAGTCAAGGCAAAGACGAGATCAAACTGCTACCTTGCAGTGGCCAAGGTAGTGCTCTTGCTCAAGCATGATAGCATGAGCCTGGTCATCCCAAAGAGCAGCACTAAGGTCCTTCAACTTGCTCACCCTAGCCCATTTCTGCCTCCACTTCCTCAAGTGGTTGTACACTTGAGTTGGGCTAACAACCTCCCCACAGAACTGCTTGAGGGCTTTGGCCACAGAATTCACATCTTTGTCCTTGAAAACCTTCTCAGGCCTGCTACCATCACTAACAAGGGCAGCCATCCTCCTTAGCACAAAGCCAGAGGTGGTGTTGGTCCACCTCATTGCCCTCACAGCCCCATTCCCAGCTACAGGAACAGCAACATCAACAGGGTTTGCTGCACCTGGAGCAGCACCAGCACCAGCACCAGCTGCAACAGGGGCAGCAGCACTAGCACCAGCACCAGCTACAACAGGGGCAGAACCACCATTGATGAGCTGCTCCATCACTGAAGTACCAGCAACAAACCCACCCTCAAATGCACCTGAATCCATCCTAGGACTGGCATGTAATGAAATCAACAACAGAATTAGTCAAGAACAGACTGACAACAATATTAACAGTTGTATGAACTAACCACAGACTAACAGATCATGAAGAACAGAATGTTTCAAGAACAGAATGAATGAAGCATAAAATTGGTCTCAGCTTTGTCCACCAAATTATTACATCACCATGACACACATGAGTTCCATAGCAGGGTACAGAAACTAAATTCAAGAACATATTACATCAACTAGTGTTTGTTCCCCTCCCTTCCCACATAGCATTGCAAATGGCATCCCTTATTTCAGCCATGTCAACAGAGTCTTGGTCCAGATGGGCTGGGGGCAGGTTGGTTGGATCAGCAGAAGTAGTGAAACCTTCCTCATCAGGAACTACTTCATCAATGCCAAAACCTAGGATCCAGTTATGCAAAATGGCACAGGCAACTACAAGCTTCACTTGTGTCCTATACTTGTGGAAGGGTTTGTTGTCCAAGATCCTAAACCTGCCCTTCAGTGCACCTATAGCCCTCTCCACAGTCACTCTAAGTGATGAGTGCCTAAGGTTGTAGAGCTCCCTTGCATTGGTGGGCCTGTTCCTTGGGCCATACTCAGACAAATGGTACCTAACCCCCCTGTAGGGAGGTAGGAAACCATTTTTGCATGCATACCCAGCATCTACCAAGAACATTTTACCTACACAAGACATCTACTGTGAGAGTGTGTGTTAATAGGCCATGGAATATGTAATTAGTGTTGGTGTGCAATTACCTTCTGGCAAACTCAAGCCATCTTCCCTGGCTACAGCATCTGCCAAAACAGTTGCATCATGGGCAGAGCCCTCCCAGCCAGCCAGGACATAAGTGAATTTCAGATCACAATTCACAGCTACCATCACATTTTGGGTGGGATCCTTTTTCCTACCCCTAAAAGCTTGTTGCATGCGCCTAGGAACCCTTGCTAGGAAATGAGTGCCATCTATAAAGCCAATGACATCCTAAAAAGCATGGGTCAGTCATTGCAATAGGTCTAATGTAACTAATGAACCCAGGGTATACAATTACCTTAAAATATGGATTCCATGTATGGCTTCCAAGAATCTTTGGGTGAGTGGTAGTGCTAGCTGGCTTTATCATTTCATTCCTAAGCTCACCCACAGCATACAACACCTGATGGAAGTGCTTGTGGACAGTTTGGATGGACCTCCTAAAGGACTGGTGGACAACCCTAAATCTTTGGTTGTGCCCTACAACATGTAAAAACATGGCAACCTGCTCTTCTACTGACACCCCCTCCCTATCAGTGACAAGACTCCTCTCTCTAAAAGTTCTCACTAACTTAAAAAAAGCAACTCTCTTCATCCTAATCATAGAAATACACTCTGAATCAGTGGAATTGTATATCATTCTCAGTGTTCTCTGTCTATGCTGTTCATTTTCATCCCTAATCAGGGCCAGTGCTATAGGATCAGGCAGTGGGGTTTCAGGTTCAGGGGTTTTCCTTTTCAGCCTAGTGGATACAAAGGTAACCATAACAACAGTCAAGGCAGCTGCCTTCCTACACAGCATGTCACGGCTCAAAGACAGATCCATCTACAAGCATGTAAAAATGTAACATGATTTCAGTTAATGAGCCCTGCTAGGCATCAACATGACTGTGAAATGAATGCATGCCAACAAAAGCACGGCTGCATCTTTATGTGATGCCTCCCAGTACTATGTGGACAACATCATCGACCAATGATGGAACAAAAAACTCAGAGCAATAGTAATCAGAAACAGATCAACATCCCTAACAGATCAAGAACAGCAAGGTACAAGTAACACTAACAACTGCATCAAACAGTTATGAACAGCAAGGTACAATACAAATCTGAAACAGATCAACAACCCTAACAGATCACGAGCCCAACAGATCAAGAACAGCAAGGTACAAGTAACCCTAATAGGAGCATGAAGCAGTTATAACAAGTATGAAACCCTAACAGATCATGAACAGCAACGAACAAGAAACCCTAATAGGTTCGAGAAGCACCACAAAAAAGAAGATTAGGGGTCGATTTCACCTTGGCTCGGGGTCCAAACAACGGAGAGGAGGCAGATCTGGAAGTAGAGGATGCAGATCGGGAAAAAGACGAAGCAGATGCGGACGGAGAAGAAGAGGAACACCGCTGCCACGGAGTCCCAGCAGCAGCCGGAGCGGGGAAGCGGCGAAGAAACTCGGCGCCGGTGACCTAACCCACAACCAGCCGGAGGTCGTCGCCGCCGCCGCCACGCACCACAACTCACCGCCGGTCTCTCACGAGGGAGGTGGAAGAGCAAGCACCGAGTGGAAGAAGGAGAGAGTGGAGAGTGGGAACCCGTATATAAAGGCCGGCGAAATCGCCGCCATTTCGCTTCGCGCGCGGCGGCCAGAGCGGGAGCGGAGAGCGGGGACGCGCGCGAAGACGTTTCCCCTTCCCGCCAGAGCCCGCGCGAGCCACCCCGCCGCCGCCCAAAATCGCCCGCGTGCGTCGCAGACGAGCTCGGCTCCGAAGAAACGAGGGTTTCGGTCGTTTCCAGAGAGCCAGGCGGAGAGGTCGAGTGTTGCTCTGCGAAGCCAGGCTCGCTTGCGGGCCATCGACCACAAACATGGCAACTTGCAGCCCACGGGCGCAGCCGGGCCTCCGGGCCAGGGTCGCAAACGCGCCCTAGATGAACCGTCTAGCGTCCAAGACTTGAACTACGGCGGCGCTGCTCGATCTGTATTGGGCTATTTGCGTCTCCGTCGCTGGCCGCATGGGCCGCATGCCAGCGTGGCCCTGATGCTCGCTCGCGGCCTGCCTCTCGCTCGTGCTCAACGCTGGCACGCTCGGCCTCAGCTCTCAGACACGCAGTACGCAGCAGACGAGTGTTTTTTCTTTTTTTTATATATAAATATGTATATATACGTTCTTACTCGCGGGGCCCATAGCTCCGCCACTGTCTCCACTGTTCGCTACAATGGGGGTGTCCACGCACTCCTTTTCTCTGACTCGCGGTTTGCGGCAAGGTGATCCACTGTCTTCGTACCTTTTCCTCCTAGTTGCTGACGGTCTCTCCTCGTTGCTAAGGCACTATGAAGGCGTGGGTCAGATTGAAGGACTCAAGGTTTGCAGGCGCGCTCCAAGCATTACTCACCTGTTGTTCGCTGATGATAGCCTCTTGTTCTTCCGTGCGAATATGCAGCAAGCTACGGCAGTGAAGCTTCTTTCAGTTTTTGAAAGATGCACAGGACAGCAGCTTAGCCCGAGTAAGTGCTCCATACTAATGAATGAATCAAGAGATACTGCAGTTCGTAATCAAGTTCGTGACTTACTGGGAGTCCAGCGGGTTGATTTTGAGGCTAAGTATTTGGGGCTGCCAACGCCAGAGGAAAGGTTTCAGAAGCGGATGTCGGCGTGGAAGGAACAAGAGCTGTCAGCAGCCGGTAAGGAAATTCTTATCAACAAGAGCTGTCAGCAGCCGGTAAGGAAATTCTTATCAAATCGGTTGCACAAGCTTTGCCCAATTGTGTTATGAGTGTTTTCAAGCTGCCTGTCACTCTTTGTGATGATTTAATGCGCCATATTAGAAGCTACTGGTGGGGGTCAGAAAATGGAAGACGTAAAGTGCAATGGATCCCATGGGAGAAAATGATCATGCCTTGGGCTTCGGTAGTATGGGCTTCAGAGATCTAAGGCTGGTAAACCAAGCTTTATTAGCTAAGCAAGCCTGGAGATTGATATACTTCCCTGATAGCCTTTGCGCAAGAGTTTTAAAGGCGAAGTATTTCCCGCAAGGCAATTTGTTAGACACTGTATAGCTGGGGATACCTCTCCTTCTTGGCGTGGTATTGAGCATGGTCTTGAGCTTCTAAAGCAAGGCGTGGTACATAGGGTGGGGGATGGTACAAGCATCCGCATCTGGCGTGATAACTGGATCCCAAGGGCTCACGGTATGAAGCCTATTGGCAGCTGTCGACCTTGCAGACTGAGACGGGTCTCTCATTTAATTGATACTGGGTCTGGTTCCTGAGATGAAACTCTTGTCAGAAGGTATTTCCATGCGTGTGATGTTGTGGAGATTCTGAAGATCAAAATCCCACGTTTAGGAGGTGTGGATTATGTAGCTTGGCACTATGAAAAGAATGGCATTTTCTCTGTTAGAAGTGCTTATCGGCTGGCCATGAGACGAACACACGGTGAAGCGGAAATTGGAAGCAGCTCCACTACCTTTGATGATCGGAAGGTTTGGAAGGCTTTGTGGTCTGCACATGTGCCGGAAAAAGTGAAGGTTTTTGCATGGAAGGTGGCAAATAATGCCATCCCCATCCAAGCAAACAAGTGCTACCGTCATCTCTCTCCATTGGAATCGTGTGAGTTATGTGGATTTGGAAGTGAGGATTGCTTTCATGCCTGCGCGCAGTGTCCCCATGCATCGGCCCTCCGACATGCCATGAGGCCGGGCTCACTGGGTGTTACCGGTTGAGGAGGATTTGATACAGACGGGTCTGGATTGGTTGCTGGTTCTGCTGAATCATTACTCCCCGGAGACGATTGATAACTTCCTGATGGTTCTATGGCGTGTATGGTCTGTGAGGAATAGTATATTGCGGGCTGGTCAGAAGCTTTCCATCGAAGGATCCGTTACTTTTCTCACAAGGTATATGGATTCTCTTGTGCTCCTCCGTCATAAGAATATGCGAACTGACGGTAAAGGGAAACAATGTATGCTGAATGGTGGGGCAAGGCCAAGAACTGTGCCGGTGCCGAGAGTGCGCAAGAGATGGATACCGCCGTCCTTTGGTGCTCTGAAGATTAATGTAGATGGAGCTTTCCTTCATGAATCCGGCAAAGCTGCGGTGGGAGTGATTATCAGGGAACATGGAGGTCGTGTAAAACTTACAGCTTGGCTCCTTCTTCTTCACTGCAGGGATCCAGAAGAAGCCGAGGCTGCGGCGTGCCGTGAAGGGATTGCTATGGCTGCTCGCTGGCCTGATCTTCCTATGGTGCTTGAAACGGATATGCGGTTATTGCTGAGAAGCTGAAGAGCAAGGAGAAAGATCGGTCGGTGGCGTGGTCGATTGTACATGAAGCCCGGCATGCGATGGAGGATCTTCATAGTTTAGAGGTGGTTAAGATTAGTAGAAGTCAAAATAATGTAGCTCATGAACTTGCCCATTTTGCTCTTAGGTCAGGTAGTAGTCAGGTCTTTTTTGGTTTTGTCCTGAGTTTCCTTGGTCTGTAATGATACAATTTGAGTTTTAATAAAGTTTATTTATTCGCAAAAAAATCATCATACTAGATAAGTATCAGTAAATTCGTTGTGAAATATATTTCCAAGTATATTTATTTGAAGCGATATATTTTTTTTCCATAAACTTAGTTAAACTTAAAAGTGTTTGACTTTCACCAAATTTATAATTTTTTTCTAGGACGAAGGTAGTAAATTGGAATATCAATTTATATCTAGATTATAGATAAGCACTTAGAAACTGGATTAATCTGCCTTTTTTGGGAAGTTATATACATACATCCGCTAATGGATGTTCAAATCTAACGGTTCAGAGTAATCCATTCGAGTAAACAACGGCCTTGATCGCTCGTAATGACGCGGCCGAAGGCTTCCAAATCACGCGTGGCAGCACGCTGGCACGCAGCGCAAACCCCCGCTTCTCTTCCCCCTCGATCAGATCCTCAGCGATTCAGCCAAGTCCCCAACCCCTCTCCCGCCGCATCACCACCACCTCTCTTCTCTCCCCCCTCGATCTCCAGATCGCCCTCGCAATTCATCCGTGCAGCGTCCCTGCCCTGGGCGAGCTAGAGAGCGCGCGCGCCCAGATCTGCGCGGTCTCGCCGGCGATGGCGTGCATCAAGAGCGCGCAGCGGGCGGCGCTCACGGCGCTGGCGCCGGACGCGCCGTACATCGCCGCGGGCACCATGACCGGCGCCGTCGACTTGAGCTTCTCCAACTCCGCCAACATCGAGATCTTCCGCCTCGACTTCCAGTCCGACTCCCCGGACCTCCCGCTCCTCGCCTCCGCGCCCTCCCCGGACCGCTTCAACCGCCTCTCCTGGTCGCGCCCGGGCGCCGTCGAGGGCGACTCGTTCGCGCTCGGACTCCTCGCCGGTGGCCTCAGCGATGGCTCCGTCGCCGTGTGGAACCCGCTGAGCATGATCAGGTCCGGATCCGCCTCCCTCGCCCCGCTTCGCACTTGAGATCTGCTCCCGTTCTGACTGAATTGCATCGCTGTTTCAGCTCCGAGGGGAAAGCGGAGGACGCCATGGTCGCGCGTCTGGAGAAGCACACCGGGCCGGTGAGTCGCGCGGGGCTGGCTAGTTAGTTTTACGCGCCTGGCGTTCTGACGGGGTTGCGTCGTGTGCTGATTGCGTTTGTGTTCGCTCTGCCAGGTTTGTGGACTGGAGTTCAGTGAGCTCACGCCGAATAGGCTCGCTTCTGGGGCTGAGCAGGGGGAGCTTTGCATCTGGGATCTCAAGAACCCTGTTGAGCCAATTGTGTACCCACCACTCAAGGTACTTGCAGTTTTGTACAGAGCTTATTGTCATACAAGAGGATTAAGGATTTGCCCGATTGGTTAATGGTTATTCATGAGATGCATGGTTTCTGCTACTCACGGCTTGTAATGATTCAGTGGTGCTTTTTATTCCATGGTAAACATGATGCCATCTTGCGTGCTTACAGTGACCCTAGCATGATTTTTGCCATTCCAGACGGTGATGTTTTGAGTTATATGTAGTAGCAGTCTCATTTTTAATTTTCATTCAGTATGAGCAGGATGTGGGTTGCTGTTAATGAAAAAATAAAGTTGAGGTTTAGTGCACGTGACATAGTTGTAAAGCAGGATGTGTTTGGATATTTCAGTTATGTCACTATGTTCTGGCTACATTCTTCTGTTCAACCTTTTATAGCATGTAACCATATTTTAAAGTATAATAATTTTAACACTTTAACAGAGTGTTGGGTCCCATGCGCAAGCTGAAATCTCTTGTTTATCCTGGAATCCCAAGTTCCAACATATAGTTGCCTCAACTTCGAGTAATGGGATGACAGGTAAATAAAATTTTGGTTGATTCTGCAAAAGTTTAGCTATCAGTTACCATCACTTGGACTTCTGATCGTTCTGTCTGACTAATTTTGTTTCCCTGCAGTTGTTTGGGATTTAAGGAATCAGAAACCACTGACTAGGTAATTACAGTAGTTGCTAGAGTTACTTATGCACTTTCAGGATCTCTTTTGATACAATCTGTGATTTGGATTGATTAATTTTGAACTGTTGAACAGTTTTTCAGATTCAAATCGAAGGAAATGCTCTGTTCTCCAATGGAATCCAGATATGTCCACCCAGCTGATTGTTGCATCAGATGATGACAACTCTCCCTCACTGAGAGTAATTACCTTTTCTAAACCCCCTTTCCTCTGCACACCCAATCCCCCAAAATAATCTAGTTTACTTACGTTTCTCCATGTAAGCTCATTAGCACCTATAATTAAATAGACAAAGCTGTTAGTTTTCATTTTGGGCTTCTTTAAATATGACATTCAGTACTTTTTGAAGAAAAAGGTGGTTATACAGTGATGTTCCATCAAATTCACATCACACACTCATTCTATTAAGTGTTTTTTTTTCTCATTTTTATCAATATCACTGCTCATACACTATTTTCACAGGTTTGGGATGTGAGGAAGACCATCTCACCAGTAAGAGAATTCGTTGGCCATTCAAAAGGTTTCATTTCTCTCCTAATCTTGTTTGTTTCCCATCTATTACTTGCCAATGTACTTAAATTGCATGTACTTATTATTATATTGATGTATTATCTTTTGAGCAGGTGTAATTGCTATGTCGTGGTGCCCCTATGATAGTTCATTCTTGCTTACATGTTCAAAAGACAATAGAACAATTTGCTGGGATACTGTTAGTGGAGAGGTATATTACAACTTAAACATCTAAAAGCAAACTGCAGAGATATATTATGTTCTTATTTTCTGAAACAAGTTTTTTTTCTTACCATCCCCTTTTCATTGTGTTATTTTTTGCAGATTATTAGTGAACTACCTGCAAGTGCTAATTGGAACTTTGACCTTCACTGGTACCGGAAAATACCAGGTGTCATTGCAGCATCCTCATTTGATGGGAAAATTGGCATATATAACCTAGAGGTAATGATGCTTATATTTTCCCACTTCAGAATATATGTTGTATACTGTTCGTTAAATTTATGTGGGTTTGAATATACTTCAACTTCATTGCACTCAGAACTGTCATCCAGCTTTTGAGACCTGGTCTAGGATTTCTTAATATACTGTGTTAAACATTTATTTGTCGTATAGGTCGATAGTGCTATAGAAGTCATTGGTATCATCGAAGTAGGACATTCTAGTGTTGTTTGTCTTAAGTTACAGCTGGAGAGTATTATGCTATGTTTCTTTTATAAAGTGTTAAAGAGCACATGACACTTTGATTTGTCATTGACGACAGCCGACAGCTGAGCATGTTAATGCTTTTGTTTCGGCTGAGTTTGTGACCTGGAAAATGTGCGATTAGGGCAATAAAGTTCACTAATAGAATTGGTTATCAGACTGGAAGTACATAGTGTATTGTGGGGCATTATCCAGCAATATTTAAGCGCAACCCTGTGGTAACAGCGATCACTTAAGCAGGAAGCCGGGAATTGGTGACCGGTGAGGTTGTGAATTGCTCAGAAGTTTAAGGTGCTCATGCCCCAGTGGAGCAGTCAAATGGGTCCGTGAATGTGTGCATGTGGAAGGAATGAGGTTTGCATAGTGGGTTAGAGCTACATATTGTTTTGAATGTAGATTGTACAGTAAGGTGAGAACATGTGGCAAGGTCCATGGATGCCTGGAGAGAACAGTCGTCAAGCTATTTAGAGATCCGGATCAACCTTATGATTTGTGTGTGTGTGTGTGTTGGTGGTGGTGGGGCTGCTGAAGGTTAACCGACAAGCGACAATGTGAATTGGAAGGATCAATCTACTATTACGATTGTGCGTTTAAGATTTGTCGGTGTTTCGAACAAACACCGGCTAGTAAATTTATAATTGTTGCGCGTTAGGCTCGGATGGTGTACTAAAGGACACAAGGTTTATACTGGTTCGGGCAGAATGTCCCTACGTCCAGTCCGCTGCTGCTCGTGTTATTAGTACCGAAAAAGGTTCGTGGTAGGGGGTACAAACGGTCGAGAGAGGGACAGTCCCCAAGTCTCCGATGGAAGGGTCGAAAGAACGTCAAGAGCTCGGTTGCTGCTTGACTGCGTGTTGTGTGTCCCAAACGATCCGTCAAAAGTCGGTCCCTTTAGTGGGGTGCCCTGCCCTCCCTTTTATAGACCAAGGGGGAGCAGGGGTTACAGATGGGAGAAAGAGGAAAAAACCAAAGGTAGAGAAGGTCCTTTGGGGGAGCCGGGTCTTCCTTTTCCCGTGTGCCTGCCCTACTAACATGGCAGACCGTGTCAGAGATGGCGTGTTCACTGATCCTTATAGGGCCGTGCCCTGGCTTCTGTCAGCAAGTGGGTGCGTCCCATCCTACGCCGGCGGATGGTGCGGTGTGTTAGAGGGCCAAGCTGCGACCCTTCGGGGAGTAGACGGGGAAGTGACCCTACGTCCGTCATTGTAGGTGATGTGAATTCTGTCTTGGATCGTAGTGGTTGTCGCATGCTTGTGTTAGTATCCGCGTTCGAGGGCTGATGGCGGCGCATACAACACCGTGGGACAAAAGTCGGCGCCTACAACACTGTTCGAGCACTGTTAGGTCGGAAAGGGCTTAAAGCGCCCGTCCCATCGTATCCTGGCGGTGCCTTCCTACAGGCGTACAGGGCATGGCCCTCGATACTGCGGTTGACTTGAATGTCCTGTCGTACCCTGTGCTTGTCTTTATGAAGGGTCAGGGTGCAGCGTCGGGCGAGGCGGAGCTAGCCCTTAGTCGTCGGGCGAGGCGGAGCCCGCCCTCGGGCGTCGGGCGAGGCGAAGTCTAGCCGTTAGTCGTCGGGCGAGGCTGAGCCCGCCCTTAGCCATCGGGCGAGGCGCAGCCTAGCCCTAGGGGGTCGGGCGAGGCGGAGTCTAGCCCTTAGTCGTCGGGCGAGGCGGAGCCCGCCCTCGGACGTCGGGCGAGGCGGAGCCAGCCCTTAGCCATCAGGCGAGGCGGTGTCTAGCCCTCGGTGGTCGGGCGAGGCGGAACCAATCTTCTGTCGTTCGGGCAAGAAGCGCAGTAGCGTTCTTATCTGACCAGAAGTGTCAACGTTCGATGGTTATTAGTTCCACCTTATTGGGTATCCCGGTACTAGGTCCTGACAAGATTTGACTAAACGGGTCCTCAAGCCTCTAAGCTCCATCTTAAGATTCTCTTTTTGATGGGACTTGTTACTAAAAGTTGAGCCGGGACTAGGCTGACTGATTCAGCTTGATAATAATAATATCTTTTGTGCACATATATTTGGCAACTGAATTTCCTTATTTATTTATTCAGTGTGAATTAAATTTTATGCTTGGTCGCATCTTATAAAATGAGTTGGTTGGTTGCACCTGGTTTATTTTATCCATCACTAGTATATGTGGGTCCGCACTTTCATGTTTACTGCTTGCATAATGCATACAAAGTATTTAATCCCTTTATTTATTTATTTATTTATTATCTTTTACAGTTCTCTGGTCTTTATGCGGCTGGTGATGCTATTGGTGCCCCAGGTGAATTAGCATACTGTCTCTTGCTTAAGTTTCTGTGATAGTTAGATACATATTCAGTTAGATTGTTGCCTTTGGTTTTGTGTACAGCCCTTGCATGATCTTAAAGCACTCTTCAACAATATTGACCTTGATCCATCATTTCATAACAAGGACAAATGTGATGTTTCTTTCTATGACAATGCCCTTTATATCAGATTTGATTTATGTTTGAGATTATTACTGGCTGGTTTATTTCCCCGCCGCGTTACACTCTGTTAACTGTTCTAGATACTATCTTGCCTGTATTTGGTGAACTGGGTTAGTTGTGGTGACCATTTAATTAAGATTGCTGTTTAGATCTATATAAGACTGTAACTAAACTGTAAGCACCAAATAAAAAACATCTATTTCTTCACTTTATAGAGTACCAATTGAACAGCCTTACCAGTTAGTCACTAATTATACTAGTGTGCGTACCTTTTCTCTGATACGATTTGTCTGATAAGAACTAAATTATGCTCAGCACGTCCAAGGGCTCCGGCTCCAAAATGGTTGAAATGCTCCACTGGTGCATCTTTTGGCTTCGGTGGTAAACTTGTTTCTTTCCATCCGGTGGCTCCCACCCAAGGTGCACAAGCATCTACATCTGAGGTTAAGTATTCTTTATCAGTGCCCTGCTTTCTGCAACTCTTCAAGTACCTGTGTTTATATTATGTTTTTTATAGGTGCATGTTCACAATTTGGTGATTGAGCAAAGTCTGGTGAGCCGATCAACTGAATTTGAAGCTGCTATTCAGAATGGCGACAAAAGTTCGCTGCGTGCTCTGTGTGAAAAAAAATCACAAGAATCTTTGTATGTACTTCTCCTTTAGTAGAACTGCTCCTGGTGCTTGCATGAAGACTAACTTTATGCGTTGCATGTTTGATCAGATCTGACGAGGAGAGAGAAACATGGGGCTTCTTAAGGGTTATGTTTGAGGACGGGGATTTTGCACGGACAAAATTGCTTACTCATCTTGGCTTCGAACCACCTCAGGCACCACCTGCAAGTTCAACTGATGAATTGAGCCAAACATTGGCAGATACACTTAATCTTGATCATGCCACAGTAACCGATAATATGGATGCCCAGTTTCTTATTGATAATGGGGATGATTTTTTCAACAATCCTCAACCTTCAGAGGCTAGCTTGGCTGAAGAACCAGTTTCTACAAATGGTCAACAGATAGAGCAGGAAATGTCTGGAGATGTTGTGCCGTCAGATTCATCAATTGACAAAAGCATTCAACATGCATTGGTGGTTGGAGACTACAAAGGGGCAGTTAACCAGTGTCTTGCTGCTAATCGTATGGCTGATGCTTTGGTTATAGCCCATGCCGGTGGTTCTGCTCTCTGGGAAAGTACAAGAAATCATTATCTTAAGAACAGTATCTCACCCTACTTAAAGGTTTCATTTTATTCCCGGTTTTGAATATATGTATTTATTTGTACATATTAATTTTCATAATCACCATTATTTATTGTTATACTGTTTCAAGTATAGGTTGTCTCTGCTATGGTGGGCAATGATTTAATGAGTTTTGTGAGTACCTGGCCACTAAGTTCATGGAAGGAAACTCTTGCTCTGCTTTGCACAGTAAGTGCAAACTACATTTTTTTTTGTTCAGTCAGTTTGTGTTTTCTTTTGCCATGTTTTCTAATCTAGAATTACCTTAATGGCGGTTTGACTGGTTTTAAGTTTCAAGCTTTGATAGATCGGTCCTAAAGTGGCATTGCATTTTTCTTCTTTGTTATCTTGTTTATATTCACTATAGACTGAACTGATTTGGACGCTGTCCTATCTGATGTGTTTTTAGCACCATGTTGGTCCTTGTTATGAAAATTTGGCAGGACTAGTAGAGTAGTTCAATAGAAATATAGTTGGCATTTGAAAGGCCTGGCCTGGTTCATTATTTGGGTGCCCATGTAATGGATGGCCTCAAAGGCTCAAACCTGAGGCAGAACCGTCCGAATTAACACCTTTAGAGGTATCCGTCTTCCACTAGACACTAAGCACTCCGAAAGCAAGCTATAGCGGGGGGTTCCGTCGAGCACACCCCAAGGGAGAACTCGAACCATCCACGTTTTTCCTCCAGGATCCAATAATGAGAACGAGTTTACAGTACTTAGTCTATTTCATATAACAAGAGTTCTTAGAAAATACATTATTACAATACCAAGTTCAGAGTACGGAATTTAAACAGCGAAATTAAAATAAACGTCTAACGATAAGATACAAGGATCCGTCAGTGCCCACCAGAAGAATCCTCCACACAACAGCTACTCGTCAAGCTGCACTTGCAACAGGGGTAAACAAACCCTGAGTACACAATGTACTCGCAAGACTTATCCGACTGGTGGGAATAATTTTTCGATTCCAAAGGATATGATAATCTTTATGGTTTGCTGGGTTTCCTTTTTGCAAAAGCATTACTAGCAGTGAATCCTTATGTATGTATTTTATTAGCAGTCATGATTAGTTCATTAGCTAACCATTCTATGTAAGCACCTGTTCTACTTTCAAGCAAGAGTTGAGCAATCAGATCTATTTCACCGTCTTTCATCTTCCAGTTCTTACTACGGTGCTAGATCGTACATAAGTTGTACCGTATTACACGGCGATTTGCAAACCAGTGTAGCCCAGCTGGGTACCCTGAAACACACGCCCCGTCAAGGGGTCCAGGTCCCCGTCCAAACTTGGACTCCAAGCCCCCACACCTGAGTCCCGTACTCAATGTGGTGCTTAGACCTCCACCATCTCCGTCTCCAATCAGTCGGTCCGGAAAGAGCCGGAGCCCACGACAAGAGAGCAACGAGCCTTCCCGCTCCCATAAGCAAGTATGTGCTCAGGATAATAAGTCTGTGACCTGACTAGAATCAAATGCAACGGCCGGTCCTTAACCGATACGGACAGAAAAAACAGTGTAACCAAGCTATGCCCCGTTGACCACGGGACACAACCTATTACATCCACCAATACCCATACCATATCCCTGTCCGATCTCCATTTTTCCTTTTCACCATTTTTATCATGAGAGTGATAATAATAATCACTTATTGTGAGTGACGGCAGGTTACTCATGCTATCGATAGCCTAAGCATAGCAGCTACTCGACCTATGCTAGTAGGACTCATAGGTAGGATTATCTATGCATGTAGTTTCAATATAAATCATGTAACGTAAATGCACATCACATAAATATATCGAGTGATTACTCAAAATAAGGGTTATGCATCGGGCTTGCCTTGGGCAGGCGCAGTGTCAGCTCAGTCAGTCAGTGGCGGCTCTGGGACCTGCACGAGGATCTCCTCGTACTCCTCGATCATCTCCTAGAACTCGTGATCTCCGATGGTCACGATCTCCGCTAACTCGTTCTCTACATGCATGCGATGATGATGCAACACTTAGCATTTCGGCAACAACAACTCTTAAAATAAGAATACACATGGTAAACTACTAAGCTAGCTCTAATGACTAAGATACTAGGCTAACTATCATCTTCATCAAGTAAAGTGTTGGGTTCAACTAACAAACACCTAACTTTACAAATGAAGGATATATCTCTATTTCTGCTAATGATTTAATATATATTTGAAACAAAGAGCATTTAACTACCCTTATGTTAAGTCTATTCTAAAGCTACAAAAATTACAATGAACACATAATAATACCATGAAGCTACTGTAAAATTTTCAAAGCTAAAACTATCACCATTTTGCCACAAATTCCTACAATATTTAACCTAATAATATTAAGCACTCAAATGATTTAATAGCTTCTGGTATCAACAAGTATATATATGAACTAAATACACTAACAGATAGAGCACAATTTTAAGAACTTAACAAAATTGGTTTCACAATTTTTGGATACCTACATGATTTTATATTAATTATCAAAGTTCAGCTCAGAATTAAAATGAAAAGCTATTTCTATTCTCCACAAAAAAGCTAAACTGATTTCGGCCCAATGCGGCCCACGCAACGCAACGCGCGCGCGGGAGCGCGCGGCGGCCCACGCGAGGCCGGCCCGCGGCGGGGAATCCTACCCGCGCTGGCACATTAGCAAAAACGCCCCTGGACTTTGAGCAAAACAACCCGCAGTCCACGTTACTATTTCTATAGACAACGACTTTGCAGCGGAACCCTCGTATCTTTCTCCTCTTTACAACGGCAAGGCCCCCGGCCTTCCCCGAGCGCTCCGGCGCGGCGAGCGGTGGCACTGGCGCTTGCGTCGGCCACACGGGACCCACACTGACCTATCTACGAGGCTGACGCTCACCTAGGGTTCGACGCGAGACGATGGGCGGCGGTTGCACGAGCCGGGACGCCGTAGAAGGACCTCTCCACAACGGCAGGCACCCTGCGGCAATGGCGATGGCGTTTAGTGAGCCGCAGCAACAATCAAGGATGTAGGGTAGCGGGTGAGCAACGACAACTCACCAGTGACCTTACTGAGAAGCCGGCTCGGACGGAGACAACCCGAGCGAGGCACGGCCACGTCAGCGGCGAGGCGGCCACACTAGAGCTGCGACAAGCGTGCGCACGACGAAGAGGGAGCGAAGCCTAGCTAGTGGTGCAGAGGAATTGGCGCGTGATGAAGTGGTGGAGGCTGGCCACGGCGCGGGCGGTGACTTGCCTTAACGGCACGGCGGCGGGCAAAGCTTGAAAATTGGAGCTCGACGTGACGCGAGTCAAGGCGCGGTGGGGTCGGCTGGAGAGGGGGCGTGAAGGCGGAGACGCGAGCACGAGGAATTGATGAGAGGTGCTCGCTCTCTGACTCGCCGTGACGCGACTCGGCGGCGGAGGAAAGCAGAGAGAAATGGAGCGCGGCAGTGGGCTCGGCTCGTCCTTGCCTTGGTGGGACGCGAGCGGCGAGCTCGGGAGGCCCACGTGCTGGCGCTACGGACAACGTGTGCCCGCGTCCGACTGGTGTGGCCCGAGCGCCACAGTGCCATAAACGGCATGGCGACGGTGGCTTGCCCACGTGCGCGCGGCAGAGACGACACGCACAGGGTCAACAGCGCAGAGATGCAGCGGACCGGCGCGGACGTGACGACGATGCGACGGCAGCGGCAGCGTCGCGACGCGAGGAGCAGTGGCGGACGCGACGGCAGTGCAGCGCGGGACGGGGCAGGTGGCAGTAGTAGCGGCTCCGCGCGGCGGGCCAGCGGCAGCCGAGCCATGGCCAAGCCAGAGGCGGCCACGACCAGCCGTGCGCGCACGCGCACCCCCGACCAACGCGGCGACGCCGAGCGCTCGAGCGTGGTGATCGCGGCCATGCGACCAACCAGCCCGAAACCGGTAACGCGCACGAATTTTAAAGCGCTCAACACGACCACGGTTGCTCCTAAACCTAAACCGTCTTCACCATGCTCAAGATGGCACATGACACTACCAAATCGAGCTATAACACTACACCAACCTTTAATCCAATCTCTCACAATAAATTGCTAAACATAGCAATGTCTAGCTGTTGGCAGACTTGAAAATTTCTAAGTTTTTGAGTTGAATTTGATTTTCATTTGCGATTTCTAAGCTAGTGGAAATATTAGCTGGTAATATCATTTTTTTACCGCAAGCATTTCACTGTCATCTACAAAGTTTGTACTTCCAACTTTTTTAAGGTGACACATATATGTTCTATATCATTTTTGCTTAATAAAAATTGGTTTTAAACCCTAAGTGATATAACATGACTATCGAATCAACTTTCGTTTCGCATTTTAGTTGATCGTTTCGAGTTACAGAAATTGAGCTACACACTTTATCACATGCATTAACACATAAACATGATACTCATGACATGTTTTAGTAAATGATTTACGGTGTAACACCGAGGGTGTTACAAAACCAGAGTAGCAGAGTTAAAACCATAACAGGTAATCTGATATTGCACACATGAGCACTGACCACCTTGTTTTTTTTGTTGGGGACTGGATGCTTGAACTCGTGCTG